>NC_134204.1:41415317-41717097 GCF_964188355.1 Buteo buteo
TAATAAATGTATGTTACGGGGGGGTGGAGGAAGTTCCCTGACCTTACCAGCAGCAATATTCTGAAACAGCCTTACAATGAGAATTGTAGATGTGAAAGACCATGCTCATCTAAGGACACATCCCATTGTACAGTAAGGGGATTATGTGATATGATGTCTGTGATAGGTAACAGGGCCTAGGAACAACTGGATGCTTCAGTCACCGAGTCCTGTTCCCTGTCATGTCAGCAAACATATGCATCACTGGGTTACTGGAGATATTCACTGGTTTATCCTCAAACAGCCAGAAAAAGATCAGATGGGTTTTTGGATTCCCTTCTCAAACATGCAGGAAATGATACTGGCAAGTTTTCTTAAAGCTGGCTGCTGAGGCTTTTCCAAGCATTAATCATAACCAGATGTGCAGTTTTGAAGGGGCTCCACTGATTTAGGCTGTGAGTCCTTCAGCCACCAGCTGGTCTGCAAAGCCAGCCAGCAGTTTTCTAAATCACTGTTTCCCAAGGTAGCCAGAATAGTGTTAGTTCCTGGAGTAGCTGTAGTTAGACCTTTTTAGAGGGGAGGGAATTTCATTTATTTGTTTTTACTTTGTGATCAATGAGTTTGTGTAGCAAGAGTAAGAATTCAGAATTCTTAAATAGTTTTGTCTGAATGACTTTGGATCAGTGCTCTGCAATCCCTTGGGAACAATTTTGTTTAATTGGATTGAAGATGACACCAAATGCCTGCAGCTCCCTCCATGCTGTAGTCAAGAATCCTTATTACTCAGTTACATGCTTTTAAATTCATTTTGTGTTAATTCTTCTTCCATCCACCACACATCTGCCTCCACTAATTTCTGCATTTTTTTTCCAAGAGCTTCAGATATTCTGCTTGGAATTTCTCTTGCAGATTTGTGGTCTTAAAATCCATTTCGTTTATAGTTGACTTTTCTTCAGTTCAATTGTATATCTTCATGGTAGGTCACCATTAACCGTACAAACTAAGGCAGTCTGTTTAATCAAATTTCAGTCTCAAAAACTGAGGCATCTACAGCCATGAAGATTTTACATACTCCATCAACAGGTTTAGTGAATGTCTCCCTCTATGGGTTCTGCTGATAGGGCAAGTAGTAGCCTACTAACTATTGACTTTTTGTGGCTTGAAGGTTTGGGGCTTGGCTTAGTTCCACTTGTTGGCTGCAATGTCTGTGTACTCAGTTCATCACAATTCTTTTTTTTTTCCTCCTTTAAGGTATAAGTATTTCTCATTGCCAAATGCATAAATTTACATGAAAATAGTAAAAATACGGTCATCTGTTTTCCATGAATACCTATAAAAATCTTGTGTTGTAGTCGTGTGTCTTCTCTTTTTTTATAACACATTGGACAAAAAAAAAAAAAATCACAACACTTGCATAGGTTTGAAAAAGGATCTTTGCTTTTGAGCATTAACCTTTTAATTCACTCTTTGTGCTCCAGTTTTTGCATTTACACCAAAATAAGAGATCCTTGAAGTCTCTCACAAGATACCTGAGTATTCTTTGGGCTTTTTTAATTTTAAATCTTTTTCTTATAGGTGAATCTCTTCTAAGGCTTTTCCTGCACCATTCTTCATTTAGCAAATGTCATCAGGCTAGACAGTCAGAAATCTAGATAATCTGTGACATTACTAAGATATTACACAATCCTGTTTAGCCTTGCTCCTGTTGTTTTTTTCCATTCCTGTCCTCCTCTGCTTCTTGTATGTGTGCATGGGCTATTTAAACTGCATTCTCAGAGGGGGAAATCTCTTCTTTATTCATAAGGCTCCTTGTGTTTTGCTGGTGCTATGTAAGCTTTACATAGTACCAATATCTAGCCATGATAAAAATCTGCTGTAGTGAATATGAAAAATAACTTTAGAAATAAAAATTTTAACTTTTTTTTTCTTTACAGTGCGTTCTGCTTTTATTCCACTTTACACATTGACCAAAGAGGAAATTGTTTTGGTGTCTATAATACCATAAAAGATCCCTAATGGAATTGCATAAGCAAGTGTATGTCTTTAAAAGACTTGTTTACAGAAATTCCTAACCATAAGCATACACTAAAGTCATTCTTTGAATAAATTCAGAGAAGTTATCAGTTATGTGGATAAAATTAAATTGAAAGTGATCAAAACAGAGAGGTAAGAAGGAGTGCTTGTATCTCATGAGGTCTAGCTAGGATGTTTTAAAGCATGTATGCTATCTCACATACAGAAGGGAAAAAAAATATTTTTTGGCTATTCATGGAAATTTATTTTTCTCCTGCTAGTTGTGATCTGTAGATAATCTTGTTCCTTACTCTTATCCTTACTCCTTAATATGTAATTTTTTCATTCTTTTCTTAAGCAAAACATGTTTTGAAGACCAGTTCAACAGGTGCCAGCTTACCTGACTTTTTCTGAGCTTGTATCTAGAAATTGCCTTCTATTCACCTTCAGATCCTCTCTGTTCCTGTAACTCCTCTGTCCTTAAACAAAAGACTTAAAGTAGTCAGTGGAAATTCTCTGTCAAACTTCCTCACACATCCTTCCAGTGATTTTATCTGAATAATTCATCTGTGCGCATCCAATAGCCTAATCAGATAGCTTTGCAAAATCTCCCCCTTTGATTGACCTCATGTGATATACATGTTCCTCCTAATATAAACGTAACATTTTCATTTGAAATCTACCCATAATCACAAAAGGCCCATGTCAGGCACTTTCTCATGTTCCCTGAGAAGTGGCTTCAGGGGATACTTTTTCTAAAGCACACCCAATTTTGCACTTTGCTTTCTGCAGTCTCAATTTGGGGGCCAATGATATAGTACTTTTGAACAATATTCAAAAGATCATTTTTTTGCAGCATCTTTACTTTAGTGGTAGGTCTCACTGGTTTTCCCTGTTTTACTGCTGAAAGTAGATTGATGTGCCATTAAAAGCCGCTGAATAATTTACATGCACTAATAATGTATAAGCCAGGCAGCCATCTTAGGGAGAACTCTGAAACAGGAGAGAGATGGCATATACAACAAAATACTGCTTTTTCAGAGGGAAAAAAACCAAACAAAGAAAACCACAACAGCAACAAAACAAACAAACAAACAAACCCCAGAATTTCACACATCTGTAGAGAACAATGAGCTGCACATTCCCAGTGCAGTCCGTTACAGATCACACGGATAATCTCAAACTGGCTGTTCTCTCCCTGCACTCACAGCCATACTCTTCCAAAAATAAAATACGGATATCCACATCTAATCAGAACACAGCTTTTAAGACTGTAGTATTATTAAAAAAAAAATCCTTTTGATGACAGTTCACACCAATAAAATAGGTTTCAAGAAAGAAATAGATACATTGATGTCCTGTCAGATGATTAAGTGATTTTTTTTGTTTAAATATTGCACAATTGGCTACTTTCTGGTCTTATATAATAAAATGATCCACTGCTTCCTAGTAATTCTTGTATCAGAAGTAGGAGGAAAGTTTGCTTTTTAGATTACTTTGAAGGCCAGACTTCTATTGTGTTGAAACTAATATCCAAAACTTTAATTTTGTTTGAATGAATTTTCACAAAAGGCATTATCTGATCAGAGTCTGTTTCAGACTCTGCTTCTACACTTTATTTCTATGGCAATATTGATAATTAATTAGTTACTGTTGAAAACGTGACAGGGAAGAAACTAAGGGATTCATGCAGTTTCTTTTTCAATTGTGCTACCTATTACTGAGCTAGTAAAATTGCAATTAAATATAATTTGAAGAGTTCATCACATTGTAAATTTTGACTAAGTCCTCTAGAAGTTTATTTGTGACAAATTGTTTCTTTGTTCAAATGATTCTATTTTTAACCAGACGTTCTTCTGTTAACATGTCTGGTCTGGTCTGTTCTGTTAGCATATGAAAGACCAATGTGTAGAGTTGAAAAAAGTTATGAGGGAAGGTAATTTCCTTTTACTTTTTTTTTAAGCAATCTAAGTGTGGGAAAATATTCTAGTATCTCAGCCTATTAGCAGACATATCTTCTCCATTCCAGCCACTGCATATTGTACAGGCTTGTAGCTAAATGCCAGGGCGAGCTGTAGTGCTCACAGAGAGTTTGCAACACCTGAATGACATTTTGGCCTTGCTGAAGCAAGGACCAACTTGTTGGAAGCTGAGACATCACGGGAGATCTGCATGTAGAGTTTGCATGGGGTTTTGAGGTGGCAGCAAAGTTAGAGAGGGGATATTTTGAAAATCAGCTGGTTCTTGGCATCTCCGTGCATTTACAGGAAGCGTACAGGAAGAACCATATGTGCACAGCCTGCACGAGAGCCATGTCGTACAGACTGTCCTTGGTGAGCTTGGGAGCTCTTGTGTCTACAGGCAGCTGGCACGGAACCAAAGGAAATTAGCTGTGGCTAGTGTTATATAAGCAAATCCTTAAATAGGATGCAACTCCTGCCGTGGCTCCCGCTTTCTTCTGGCTGGTCACGTTGTTAACAGGGGAAAGGAAGTGTTGCCAGAACATCTCTGGATAGTGTTAGAGCTGAATTCAGAGGCAAGAGGCTCCCCAGAGCAGCCGTTTATCAGAGGGAGCCGAGTAGTCCCCTCCCCCCTCTTCTGGCTGCTGCATTGAACGTTCCTCCTAAAAATCAGGCCACCACTGCTTATTTAAGATGAGAAATCATTATGTGCAAGACGAAGCATACATCTGTTAACAACTCCCAAAAGTATTTCTGTCAAGAATCATCAAATTTCCATATTTTACAAATGCTGTTTTTCTTACCAGCCTTAAGCAACTAGTGATACGAAGCCTTCAAGTATAAAGAATCAAATGCTGGAGAATCTTTTACAGACTTTTTACACCATTTACTTAGAGAATCCCGCTTTGCCTTTTTTGGGGGCTCACATGATTTTTGATGTAAAATATACAGACTTCATGTATCACTTTGGTTTCTGTTCTTGAGTACTTGGTAATGTTTCTGTATTCCTGTTAAGTGTGATGTTGAAAATTGTTTTCTGAATTTCTTCTACATTCCTGAGTCATTTAGAATTCCAGATGAATGTGGCAGCTCAAATATGCATCAGGGTAATGAACCATTCCGTGATGATTTGATGAGATGTCAAACCTGTTAGTTTAAGCCTTTGGGATGCTAATTAGTGGGGCCAACTAACATAAACAAGCAAAGGTTTTGTGGCTTTTCCTTACAGTGCCATCTGAGAGGGGACATAAGACAGCAAATGAAGAGAGCAGGGAGGCTGAAAAATTCTAAAAGAATATGAAGGAATAGGAACCCCTGTTTGGAATATAGCCTTTTACGACATGCACAAAATCAGTGGTCATCCAATTTAACATAAACACTCTGGATGTTTGTGTACATGAAAGTGAATCCATAAAGCCTCAGGGTGTTTCAGAGAGGAAGATAGAAGGTACTGACAAAGCCAAACGTAGAAGTTAGTTGAGGAGAGTGGAGATTAGTATTCCAGTTCTTCAGCAGAGTTTGCACTGCTTCTAGTATTTTGACATCACCATTACTCTGAATAGTCAGGTCCTTCTTGTCCAATGAGAGATGGACATATGTATACCATATACAGACCACTCTGATCCCTTTTTTGCTATAGTGTTCAAGCTTTGGGTCTTTCCCCCTTACCGCACAACCTGCTCAGGTTAGCATATTATACAGCATATATCCTTTTGTCTTTCTAATTATATTTTCTAGAAAATAGCATATCTACACTTTTCATTAACTTCAGCTGTTAAAACTACTGAGAAATCAGCAGACAAAACTGCAGTATATTGTCTTAACCAATTCTGGTATCAAAAGTAAAGAAGTTTTGATTTTTTCACTGAAAGGAATTATCCCAAATACATTAAACTGATAAGTATGGACTCTAAAAGAAATTTGCCAGGATAGTTACTGCACAAAAGCACTTTGGAAAACTATAATCTGTGATATAGAAAATCATTTCAGTTATTAAGTTTGAACACTGTGTGAACTACAGATTGTTAAAGATTATCAAACCTCCAAAGAACTGACGGATAAGTCAATATTAAAAAATATTTAGTATACATCAGTCATTTAGAATTTGGGGATTATTCATGAACATATTTAACAATGCTGATGACAATATACCCAGGAAAAATCAATGCAGCAGAGTTTAAAAAGAAAGCTGCTATCACAGGCATTTATTGATATAGTACAGATGTAAGTGGAATGTACTTAGAAACAAATGGAATAGACAATACTTCACTGAAGATGAGGAATTGTTAGTGCTTTTACTGCAAGCCTCTAATCTTAATTCAAAAGACTTATTTAGAGCATCTGAGGCTGTTGGTAATTAAGTATATTTAATATTTAATTGTAAATATAGACTTTTGTGTGTAGAGATTAAACACATTTTATCACATCCACAAACAGTATGCAAAGGACCCCATGGAGAGAGGAGCCCACGCTGGAGCAGGCTTACTGGCAGGACTTGTGACCCCGTGGGGGACCCACGCTGGAGTAGTCTGTGCCTGAAGGACTGCACCCTGTGGAAAGGACATGTGGAAATGACACACAATATTAATGAAAAATGAAAAATGAACATTAAAGATTTAGCTTTCCTGGTGATAAATGTACTTTTAAGAAAAGCTGGGGGAAGTGGCATGATTTCAGCAAAATAGACTGCCTTCTATAGAAGGAAAAAGGAAAGTTATGAACCAAAAATTCTATGGAGAAAAATAAAAGCAAATCAAAAAGATTGGTACAATTGAAAACGGTCATTTCCCTCCAAACTGACTGTTTTCTCCAAGATTTAGAGATACAGTTACTTGTCTAAGGGCTCTTCAATAGTTTCATGTTTAAATTTTTTTTGTGATAAACACTACATAATGTAAGATCTTGTACTGAATCAGCAAGTGTTAAAAAGTCAATATTTAAAAGCATACTGCATTGTATTTGCTTTGCATATTGCATTGTATTAAATTGATGAGATTTAATTAACTCAAGTGAAAGCATCATCAATTTCATCAAAAATTATTCTAAAAAAATGTTTACATTGAACATCATTTATTATTATTGTTATTTTTCTGAGCAGAATAAAGAAAAAAACCTGACTTTGTATCAAGGAAATTATTCTATTGGACTTGAGATGACATATGTTATTGCCGGTGATAGAAAGGCAAAGCAAAGTAAAGGCTGGGACCACTCTTCTTGCCTGTCTGGTTGTTAGATTATTTATTCAGGACATGGGAAACAGAAGTCAACATTGGTTTAGTTTGTCTAAATAATTAAGTGCTTCTTGAAGTCAGTAGTATAACTCTGGTGTCCCATTACTATCCCCCTTGAAAACTGTCCAATGTTTCAGAAAGCCATTCTGTTTGTTATTATTATCTGTTTCAGCAGGTCAAATTTTATACCAGTGAAATAGGTGCATTTGCTATTCAGTGTATTTTATTTGAGGGATAGAGGAACGAGAACCTTTTTCCAAAATTTTAGTCCCACTTTGCATCCATGACTAACGAAGTACTAAATTCTAAGGGCAAGAGGAAAGATACTGGACTGCTGGTGAAAGTACTCTCTGGGCATTAACAGCACTGGATTCCCATTCTCTACATCAGCGAATGTTTGCATGTGCAGGGAGGAGTCCTGTCAGCCAGAAAGGATGGGAGAACACTGCTCCTAAACACGCTGGTGGTTAGCAGTCCTTCTCTGGAAGGTGGGAAATGTAATTCACCAAATTCACCTGCAGCCTACATTTCCCTTTTTGAGTAAATATCATGATCAGGCTCAAAAGTTGCTGAAAAATCACTTTTGCTATAGAACAGTATTAATAATTTTTCAATATGTGTTTTTCTCTGTATCTACCACCATGTCTTGCTTTTTTGTTGTTTTTGGGAAGGCTTTCTTTTAAGCATCCTAGCCCTTCATTCCATGAAGAACATGTTGATCATATTAATTATTTTACAGTCTATTTTTATTTTAGCAGGGTTTTTAAGTGTATGTTAATATTTATTTTTCTAGACATATACAAAATCACCACAGGGACATATACAGTGTATTGAGAATTTTCTTAATTACAGAAGTATTTTATAATATGCTAATTCAAAATTATTGTAGCCCTAAGTTAGCCAGGGAATTAGCTAAGTCATTAATTATTGGTTAACTAACACTGAAAATCACAGATAACTACTGGTACAGAATAATGCTATGTGAGGTTTCCTTAGGTGTAATCCCCCCTTACACCAAAAGACTAAGTAGATTTGAGTGTCTTATCCCAGAACATATTCTGTTTACTCAGAGTTCACTTCAGTGAAAATACAAAGAAAAAGGAAAATTCGAAACTGAATTTATTATTATTCAGATATTCTATTTAAAATATAAATGTTTTTAAACTCTATTATACAGAAGTCTATGAACCTGTCTACTGCAATTGGTTTTGCAATCTTGCCTCAGACTCATTAGCAGCATAGCAGGGGTTTGGATTCTGAGTTCTGTATCTCTGCCATCCAGTCACAATAACAATGATATGATAAATTGCATGTATCTGCAAACTGCAAGAGCAGTTGGTGAAGTAATATTGACTCACTTGCAACTCCTTTTTCACAAAATGGTCCATTATAGGGTAATTCTGTCTTGTAAGGAGAGTTCCCACTTTGTCTTGTAGAAGTCTTTATTGAAGAAGTTAATCTTGTCCTGAAATTATTTAGAAAATGTAGTTACTAAAGTGCATGCTTTAGATGATTTTATATCTGTAATCTTGTTTGTCCAGAAAAAAAAATTTCCTTTCAATTTTTTCAAGGTTTCCACACACACCACACACTTTCTGACAAATCACTGTTATAACAGCCTATGCTTCTTTGTCAGAAATACTGATCTACTTATTTCTCCTGCACTATACTTTCACATGGATGGAGTTCCATAATACAGGTTTCACATGTATGCTCATTTCTGACTTAGAAATTTCACACGCACTTTTCTGTGTAACTGCATCTGTGCTACGTGCAGTGGAAGCTGTAACAAGGGGCGTGCAAAGGAACAACTGCTTTACTTACTCTTTTAATGGAAGTGTCTTCCATTATCCCTAATTCTGGCAAAACTGCTGGTTCACTTTCCTAACGTAGAAAAGCTTGAACTCCTTAAAATTCAGAATCACACACCTGACACTAGTGTGATAGAGCATGTCTCATTCTTAACTGTTTGGCTGCATGGAGTGCTGTGGGCACCTGTCTCTCAGTCAGTGTGTGTGCAGATCAAGTACTGCGTTCTGGCAAAGGGTTTCTGCCTGGATACAAGAAATATTTGTCCTGTTTCCCTACAAAGATTTTTATCCCTGTCCTAACATCTTCATATTATAATTCCATAAGAGGTTAAGTAAATTCTGAAATACCTTTCATTAAAAAAAAAAAAAAAAAAACAAACGTATTTGCATTAGTATTACAAGTGTACTTGTGGCGGGTTGACCTTGGCTGGACAGCAGGTGCCCACCAAAGCCACTCTATCACTCCCCCTCCTCAGCTGGACAGGGGGAGAAAAAATACAATGAAAGGCTCAAGGGTCAAGAAAAGGACAGGGGGAGATGTCACTCAGCAGTTACCATCATGGGCAAAACACACTCAACTAAGGGAAATTAATTTAATTTATTACCAATCAAATCAGATTAGGGTAATAAGAAATAAACCCAGATCTTAAAACACCTTCCCCCTACCACTTCCTTCTTCCTAGGCTCAACTTCACTCCCAAATTGTCTACCTCCTTCCCCTGAGCAGCGCAGGGGGACAGGGAATGGGAGTTGGAGGCAGTTCATCACACGTTGTCTCTGCTGCTCCTTCCTCCCCACACTCTTCCCCTGTGCCAGTGTGGGATCCCTCCCACTGGAGACAGTCATCCATGAACTTCTCCAGTGTAAGTCCTTCCCACACGCTGCAGTCCTTCATGAACTGCTCCAGTGTGTGTCATTTCCACATGTCCTTTCCACAAGGTGCAGTCCTTCAGGCACAGACTGCTCCAGCGTGGGTCCCCCACGGGGTCACAAGTCCTGCCAGAAAACCTGCTCCAGCGTGGGCTCCTCTCTCCATGGGGTCCCAGGTCCTGCCAGGAGCCTGCTCCAGTGCGAACTTCCCACGGGGTCACAGCCTCCTTCGGGAACCCACCTGCTCCAGCGTGGGGTCCTTCCCGGGCTGCAGGTGGAGATCTGCTCCACCGTGGACCTCCATGGTCTGCAGGGGGACAGCCCGCCTCACCATGGTCTTCACCATGGGCTGCAGGGGAATCTCTGCTCTGGTGCCTGGAGCATCTCCTCCCTCTCCTTCTTCACTGACCTTGGTGTCCGCAGGGCTGTTTCTCTTAACATGTTCTCTCTCCGGCTGCAGTTTCTGTTGCACAGCAACTTTTTTCCCCTTCTTAAATATGTTATCCCAGAGGTGCTACCACTGTCACTGGTGGGCTTGGTCTTGGCCAGTGGCAGGTCCATCTTGGAGCCGGCCAGCCTTGGCTCTATTGGACATGGGGGAAGCTTCTGGTGTCTTCTCACAGAAGCCACCCCATTAGCCCTGCTGCTACAGAAGCCTTGCCACAGAAACCCAGTAGAGTATTGCTGAATTATTTTGTTTTCCCAAATACATCTTTTAGTTTCTCAAGTATTATTCAAATATTGATCACTACCATGGTGCTTAGTTTATGTTTGTAACTGATATAGACTGTTGTTTGTATGGAAGTAAAATTGAAATTTTGAATTGATAATTTTTATATTAAGTTTTGGTATTGCAGCTGCCGTAGGAGCTAGTTTCTTGGATGCAGTTGGAACTTCTCTGTGTATAGTCAGTATAGGAAAGCTCAAAATCAGGCCTTAATGTGTAAGCATAAAAAACCTGTAAAATTTTTGTGCAGTAATATTTCTTTGCAGATTTTGAAAATTAGTTATAAATCTGGTTCTGTAAAAAAATACTGAAGGCAGCAAATACATCATTTCAACAGAGAAACACGTCATAGATAGCTGAGTGGGGGTTTGTATAGAAAGGTTTGAAGGAAGAGTAGGCAACTTTTGTGTTGGTTAGATTGCAAGGGGAGAACACTGAAAGAAAAGGAAAAACTGTATCAGTTGCCAGAAGGTAGACACAGAATTTTTTCTTTCCAGAAAAAACCTACGTCATACTCTACCACTCTTCAAATGCTAAGAGTTTTCTCCAGGAATAGACCAGCTATATAAGATGTTAAATCTGAGACAGCAAGGTACATAGATTGAAAGTGATGCATCATTGAAAAAATCACCAACTTGTAGCATAGAACTGTCTTAGAAACAAGCTTAGTATGTTTCAGTAAGTTCAGAATGCAAGAGTCTAGTCCAGCTACCATAAGCAGGATCATGCAACATCCCTCAATGCTATAAAATAATGTTTTGACTTACTATCCCACCTTCAGAGCACAGCCGTTTTGATGCTTTCTGAGAAAAACCCAGCGTGTTGTCTGCAATGAAGCATCAAGGGAGAGAGTGCAAGAAAATAATAAGCACTGGGCAAATGCTCTTGGGTGTCTCTCATACGTGGCTGGGTGGAATATTATTCTTTTGGGGCAGAGAATTGCAGAATGGCTGTTGTTTCTGCTCAAAAATTCTGTCAAGAGCAGAGTATGATTAGGTAACAAATTAAAGTCTCTGTTGTGAGCATGCAGAAATCCCTACCAGTTACAGGTTATCCTTGAATTAGAGTAAGCAGTCCAACAGTGTCATCATTTTACCATAGCCCTGTGTAGCATGGCCAAACTACAGGTCCTTATCCAGAAGTAACTGTTGGCAATAAGCAAGCTCATTTCTATTTATCAAGTATGTTGCTTTATTTCACTGTTTAAAATCTCAAATTTTTCTGGTATACTAACTGCTTTAATTACCAAACAACTACCACAAATGTGTGATCATAAATATAAAAACAAGTCTTTGAATGCCTTTGAATCTGTCATGTAGTTTCAATGGCTTTCTGTGTCTTGTTCTGCCATATATTTTCCTTGTAAATTATGAATCTCATTATTCTGCAGAAAAATATTTCTAGTTCAAAAAATAAGCAAGGCAAATAAGTATTTTTACTGGAAAAACTATAACCATGTGTTATACTCCAGTTGTACCGCCTGGCCTACAGATATTTTAGTGGTAAGTATTAGAAGGTTAATATCTTGATCAGTGATCAGTCACCCTCCAATAAGCTATTCAGGTTTTGGCCAGATTAATTTTTGTTCTGACATCTCTGCTGCCATTGAAATCAGTACTGACAGTTTGATTTAACTGGAAGCAGCTTTTTGATTATTTAGGAGAACGTAGTGGGAACAAGGCAGATGCAGAAGAAGTGCAGCACATAAAAAAGAAAAAAAAGAAGAAAAAAAAAAAAAGGAAAATTATGTAATTCTCCAGGTACCTCACAAAACAGACACAGCCAAGCTTATGTAACTCAAAGACTTTCTTCTGTTCGCAAAAGGTTGCACAGTTATTTAAAATTCACCAACTTCTAAACCAGCATTTCCTTTTTTATACTATTTTGTGGCAAGTCCCCCTTCTACTTTTAGCGTATGAAAGTGGTGTTTGAGAGTACTTTTTGCAACAGCTGTGTTTTGTTAAGGTAGAGGTGAATTTCCCTTTAGGTCAAATAGTGCCTAAAACTGGAATATGTTTATCAGAAGGTTCCTACAGAAAATCTACCAAGTGTCATCAATGTGTACAAGCACATATTTTGATGTGCAGTAGCCATCAAAAAGCTACAGTTTCTGGGCTTGGTACTGAGTTTCAACTCCATGTATGTCACTGAGGTGAGAGCTGAATGCATTGAATGCTGTACAGGTCTGAATCTTTTTATTGCTTGCTATATAGTGTAGGTAGTGATTCAGTTAGTAAAAAGCTAACAGTGTTTTCTCAGGCCACGTGTAACAAAAATACCTGTCTGAGCTGTGATATAAACAGCCATAAATTAATAAATGCTGTTACCTCCAGGATAACAGGCAAAAAAGCACTTAAACTTAAAAAATAGGGAAAAAAATTGTATGAGAGTGGATAGAAAGTAAATATAGTAGATAATGTGAATTGCATATTTCAGAATGAAAGCTCACTAGGCAAATCATGGCATTAAAGGGTCTTAGCTTTCCTTTAACTAGTACTGGGTTAATAAAAATTGTATTGATCTAGCTGTGTGTTGGAAAACTGACAAAATAAGATGCCATACTGAAAGGAAGCAAGATACAATTTTAAAGTAATCCAGGTAAGATGGTTCTGTATGAGAGAGAAGAGAATTCTTTTATCTGGCTTTATCTTCTGCTGTGCTACCTCAGTAAGCAAAACCAATGTCCAAACTGAAGCTTAAGAAATATGAACTACTGTACATATTTGCTGTGCTCTGAGCAAGAGTTCACTTGAGCAAAGGAAAAGAAATGTTTTCAGAAATATTCTAGAAAACTGAAACTGGTTCTTCTCCTCATGCTTTATGTGAAGTCTATTGAAGTCCTAAAAAGAATCACATTGACTTGAATTGCTTTAATTCCTGCCTTTACTGTTCAGATGGTCTGGTACATACAGAAAACCAACTGCAGTTAGCCTGGGTTCTGGGTAGTCTCTCCATGGGAAATTAACCATAGAAATCCTGCTATGATGATAGAGTAGTTTTAGCAACAAAGATGGCTTTAAAATAACATAACGGAGGATGCTGGACCATGAAATGTGGTAAAGAACAGTTTTGGAGTATAAGGAAGTATCTTAACGTGGTGCTGGTGCTGAATATCTCATGGTTCAACCATGGCCTCATAATAACTGCTTGGTAAAATCTGTAAAACTGTTTAAAAATTAAATGAATGCAGTAGAAAAGTTAACCTGTCCTGCTTTCTGCATAAGCAGAAACACCATTGCTCTGAGTCTGACTTGATTATTAGACATCTCTGGAAAACATCTGCTGTATTTCAGTCATGTTGAAACACTAAGGCTTCTTTTATCAGAGTCTGCAATAGTAGGCTTAGATGTACGGCATATTGTATGCTGCTATTATTAGGACTTTCAATGGATTCTGACATACACAGTCATCATATATTCTTTGATCATCTACAGCATTTGGGAAGCTGCCCTACTGTACCACTTTCTTTTTTCTTTTTTTCTTTTTCTCTTAACTTTCCTCTAGCAATTTTTCTTTCCTCATCTAGGGTAAATTTCTCTACTTAAAATCATCACTGGAGTTGGAGAAAAATTTGGAATTTGCATTCCAGAAAAGCTTCAATACTTAAACATTTTAGAGAGTCTGTGGTCTCCAAAGAAGCAGAAAAATCATGAAAGTCTCAGGAGGAAAAGGAAGTGAAAAGTTTGTTTTAGAATTTATGTGAAATATAAAGAAACCGAAACAATTGTGTTTTTTTAAATTTTCACATTCTTACTTTCTTGAACCCAGCTCAAATAAGGATTTTGTGCCTTCCAGGTGTCAATTTTGATGCACCTAAAGTATGTATTGCAGTTTAGGCATCCACTGCAAGTCCAAGTAGCTGAAGAACTAACTTGGGAGTGAGAAGAAAGATCTACTCTGAATCACAGATTACCCTTTCTTTATAATATTAAATGTTCTTGGGTAGGTAGAATTCAGAACTATTACTTTCAGCTGTGCTGAACCCCCTAGAGTTGTTTTTGAAGACTAGGTTCTCAGCTGAACTAATTTTCTTTAAATTGTTCTATTTACTTCAAGAAGCAATTTTTTTTTTTTAATGAAAATGTATTTATGATTTGCTGGGAAAGCTTGCCTCATGCAATCAAAAGGAATTGCTTGAATTTTCCTGTCCTCACTGTTCAAAGATGTAGTATGTCCTTGCCCCAGATAAGGGCAATTTTCCTTCCATTGTAATTCCTATTGTTCTCAGCAGAAAAAAATGCCTCTTTGTATTTTCTCGTTGCTCAGTGAGACTATTTATTTTAAAAAAAAAGTTTGTCTTACTTGTAAGACCCTGATAGAATCTATGCAGTTTGTGTCTGATTTTTAGTCTTGCTAGGTATATATACCAAAAAACATTTTATTCTTTCTCTAGTGCTTTTTTAATGTTTGACAGCTCATAGTGTTCTAGTAAATGCCTAGTGATATCTGACACTGCTGTTTTCACAATGTATTTCTTAAATATAGCATAGTCAGATTACCTTTGGAAAATATTTGGTAATTTGTTTATGACTGTAAACATCCACTGACTTCTACAATTTAAGAAAAATCTGCATTCATAGGGGGAGTTCTGCCTGGCAGCCTTGAGCATTGTTTCTCAAACAATTAGAAAGTGTGAAATCCCTTCATGAAGCTGCGTGCATAAATAGGGAGGCAGGCCTGTTCTGGAAGTCAAAGTGACTTGCACACAGTTTTATTATAAAATCCAATACTAGCACTGTAGCGCCATCTGCTGAAAAGTAGTGAGGACCCACCGGTATGTGAGTAGAGTTTTCCAAATGCCTCTTTCTATCTTGGATGGCAAATTCTCACTTCCCTCATACTTCTCTCCCTGTCTACAATTATCACTATCATTTTGTCTTAACTTTTATTTTTCTTCTTATACTGAATCTCATTAGGCTTGTCAATCATAAAACCATTTCTGCTGCAGTGTTGTCACTTCTGTGGTGCTTATATAGCAAAGCCAGGAAAGTTAAGACACGGACTAAAAATATTTCATACTAATCAGCCAGAAAAGGTTTTCTGTAACTTCATTGTGCTCTGAGATCCCAAACACAGATTTAGAAGGAAATGAACAATGTAAATTAAGGGTGGTTTCTGGTTTTAGGATCCCTGGTTTTGTTGTCTAATGCCACCAATGTGGGTTTCTTGCTTGGGTTGGTTTGGTTGTGGGGTGTTTTTGTCTATGCTACATGAAAGCACTGCCTCAAATAAAAGTTCTGTATCCAGTTTTTGCATAATCAGGTCTTGCTAGCCTTTTCTTTGCAACTGGCCTCAGCTACCTCTCCTCCAAACAATACAGCCACAGCCTGAAAGGAGAGCACACAATGGAGCATCAGGAATGGTGGAGCAAGTCTGGGTACGGGCTCTGCCCTTCTGACAGAGCAGGGGCTGCCATCCTCCCTTTGAATAGCCTCTTTGTCAGGGAGGTGGCAAAAACCGTTACCAGTGGGTGTTGGGTGGCATAGCTCTAACAGTGTCTCTAAGGCATGATTTTTAGCGGATTCCCAAAACTTAAAGACAATGATAGCTTTGGTCCTGTGGGAGCAGCTTTGGGTCTCATTTACTCAGAGCTTCAAAAGTCGTTTTAGCAAAGGGATTCCTGGCATAGTTCTCACTTGTCATGACACCTGACATGATACTCTTTTCTACAAGATAGCTTTTTCTTAATCAGTAGCTAGAAAAGTGCAGAAAGTAGACTTTAGGTTGATGAATAATGTTGTCAATGGCTGCAGAGAAACAGAGTGGAGAGAAGTATGTGCTTATAACAAAATGCTGGGTGTTATATTTAAATGCTAATGAGGGAAACTGAGGGTCTTAAGAGATACAAAAAGGCAGTGCTTTTGCTACTCATAACATGACACTCTTAATCTCCGGTTAGTCATAGTGGTTTGTTTCCATCTGTATCAGTTCAAATAAATACACATGTAAGGAAAATAGCACTGCAAGTCAGTGTCAAAGAGGAACACAAGGCTAGAAGTTTCACTTTACTGGGAAAAAATATCTTTATGCCTCTTTGATAACAGAAATTAAACCAATAGGTTTTCAAGACTTTTACATCTGTAAACTTTTTTGATTAAATGTAATAGTGTCAAAGCAGAGAATAAATCATAGCAAGAACATTAGTATAGAAAGCAATATAATTTAAAAAGCATCCAAAATGACAGTAGTTACAAGTCTGATGGCCAAATACATATCTTCTAGGGCCAGAAAACAATGTTCCATTTATTTTGCTGTAATGATAATACTCATTTGAAGGTAGAAATTCTCCTTCAGCATATGGGCAACGAGCAAGATCGTTGATAAAATATACTAGTCTCTTCTAAGGGTCTGAATGAAGACTAGAGGCACAGTGGTGCAGAAAGTCACAAACAGAAAGTATTTATAAAGGTGGATCAATAACTGTAGTGGAGATGGTTCCTTTGGGGTACTTTTTATACATGCTGATGCCTTATGGAAGGGCACATTCCATGTGAAACAGACTCAGCCTCTTTGTCAAAGGTGCCTTTATGGCTCAGTCTGACTAGAGAATCATGTTCTGATTTCATAGTCGTTTGCAAGTTTCAGATCTTGGTTCTAATCTGTTTTGGACTGGGAGAAATATATTTTGTTTCCATAAACATAGTAAGCAGATGCTTGCATCAACCCTAGTCATGAAGGTTGTGGTTCCTGTGGTAAGCAATGCATGTTCACATCCTTTCCCTCTCTGATCTGAGACACAGGAGGTAATGAAGGCAGAGAAAGCTGTGGGCCTTCCTCTCACCCATCCCTTGGTGAATTCATGTCAGATCAGTCAGATTCCAGGTCACCTTTTTGTAGTGTTACCTGCAAAGCTGGACATTTCTTCTCACACTTTGCCAGCAAAAGTTACCAAATATATCCATGAACCATTATAGCATTGTCTCAAAATATTTTGCCAGAATGACATGGGTAATTTTAATGGCTATGTCAGCAGATGGTCACTGTCATTTATTTTGTTTTCAGAGCCTACTATTTTTGTGGTGCTGGTTAAAATGGCTTGCCTGCTGTTCAGTTGTTTGCATTGGAATAATACTTCATTTTGCTGCTCAGGGATCCATAAAAATGGATCGTTGGAAAGAATTTGTGTCACATCAATAGGGTCCTTATGTAAACTCCCAAAGTTTTTCTAACTCAGCCTTCTCAAGCAAAGTGATAAGCCCAGCTTAGTAACTTGGTCACTAACAACTTAATAAACAACTAAGAAAAAGGAACAGTCCAAAAATCCAAACTTGATGTGCTACATATCCCATTCAGCTGGAATTGATTAAACAATCAATTTAATCTAATTAAATTACCATCCAATTAATAAAGAAAAAAATGGTTCCATCAGAAAAGAGAGTGTCCTTTTTAGCTTCAGACCCTAATATTAGGGTGGCCAAGTTTACAAAATGCCCTCCCACTACTCAAGAGCCATAATTTTAACAGCAGTTGAAAAGGGCTTAGGTGAGAGTGGTAATACTTGATGGGTCAAAATGTTTATTTGTATGAAGATATCATGGCCAGTTTTGGTAAAATACATTTAGAAACTTCTCTAGCTAACTACTAGTGTTTGATCCTTGCTTACTTTGTATGCAGATACATATACTTTGCTTAGTAAACTTACCAAGTCCATTTTCTGAGCATTCAGCTGGTGAAGAATTTTTTATGACATTTTCTTAATGAGAAAAGTGCTTGCTCATAACTGGTAAATGATGTGACTGCTTTCTAGAAGGAAGACATATACAGAGTTGTTCTTTTTGTGGTTTTTTTTCAGTTGCCATCCTTATGTGGCTTTACTTTTCAGGCACATTATGCTTGTGACTTTAAAATCCATGTTGTGCTACATGGTCAGTAAGGGACCTCTGTGTCCTGACATTGAGTATGGATAACTTCAAAATAAAGGGAAACAAGGGTTGTTCATTTCAATTTCATAGGTATTTTCCAATTTTGGTTTTTATTTTCTTTTCAAGTTTTAAATTTTAGTTTGCTATGATCTGTGAACTTCTTATATCAGTTCCGTTCCATTTCATTTTCTTCTCCTTTTAGTCAGCCATTTCTGATGTCTGTAAGAATGGGTATTTTGCTCGGGAAAGAACAGTGCTGCTAAGTATTTGCAGCAAAATATGTAACATAAAAATGACTATTGGCACTGTTACCTGTGGAAATAAAACAGCTGAGATTTGAATATATTTGTTAATTGATGGTTTTGCTTACAAGATGGCTCAAATATTTTCATCTGGCCATTATAATCAGAAGCAAAATACTTGATTATGTTCTGAAATACATTTCATGTTTGAGATGCTTGTGTTTATTTGTGTGTTTAGAGAAGCATTTGGATTGATTTTCTTCTAAAAACACGTGATTTCTTATGGACACACACAGCTGTATGTCTCTAGGAACCTTGTGTACTTGTCCTTCAGAAAATAATTTAGTCCTCAGTAGCAATATAGGTAACTTGAGATGTCTGTTGTGAAGGGGATGTGTTTGATCCAGGTAAAGAAATTTTGCTGGAACTAAAATAAAATTTACATGCTGTGCATCTCAAATCTGAAATGTGCTGCCAAGTGAGATCTACCTATCCCAGCTGAATAAATATAGCTGTGATAGAGTGACAATAAATACATTGTTAATTATGAAATGTTATTAATTTACTGAATGTTGCTGTATCATCATCTGTTCAACAAATAATTTCATTTAAGCGAGTAATAAGACTGGAATTGACTTAAACTTTTTAAGATGGTCAAGAAAACAACATAAACAGATGTGCATACATACTGTTCTACACATTTTGATTAAAATACTGTACACAGAATTAAATCTGGGACACTGAGTAGGAAAAGGCAAAAGTTTTAAAATTATTTTTGTATTTGGCTTCTGTTTGTCTGTCTGTTTGAATAGGCAATTTAAAATAACTAAAGAAAATGTTGCATCATCATGGGACTACTGAGCAGGGAGATCTTCCTGAGATATGTCTCTACTAGAGCTATATCTACGTTAGAAAGTAATGTGGTACACTATTGCAATTGGTGCTGAGATCTTGCATGAATGTGGCGTGCACTTTGGACACTTTACTTCAGCCACACTTTAGACATGCAGGTATTGCTTTGGCCCTGGGACATCGAACAATCAACAGTAGGTTCAAAGCTTTCAGATGTAGAGCAGCATAGCTGAAACCTTTTGCCAAGAGCCAGTGCCTTGACTTTGCTACTATTGATGAAATTTTGGGAGGTTGCCTATATCCATCTGTGTTCAAGAAAGTTGCCATCACACTGGTGGGGAAACCTTGGCACTCTTGGACTGTGCAAGTCAATGGCTAGCAAGTTCAGGGTGGTCTGAAGGTAAGAACATGGCTATTGTTATGCAGGCCTTGGGAGAGCACCAAGGAAAATCTAGGGACATCTCTACTGCCGGTGCTGGAAGGACTCATGATGCCTGTGTTGTTCTTTAACAACTGTGTTGTTATTTCTGTGTTTGCTGGCTTTAAAAGAGGATGCTGACACCTCCTCTCTGTGCAGGATCATCTGGAGAATGTGTGAAGTTCAGTGATCTTCCTTTTCTTGAATTTTGTTGGTCATTTATCTTCTTCTTGCCTGGCATTGCCACTAGGTTACCTGATCATTTATCCTCTTCCTGCATGGTATTGCCACCAGATTACCTGCTATCAGAGAAGCCTGAGACCTTCTTTTGACACCTGTTTATGAACTTTGTTGTTTCCTTGGGGCCACAGACTGCATCAAGCTGTATCTTTTAGGAGGCCAAAGGGACTGATATTGCCATCACGAAAATATTAGGAAAAGAAAAATCAATAAAAACAATAGGATGGCAATAGATGAGTTGTGGGGATGGCAAGAGAAGGTAGACTAGGCATGTAAAGCAGGAGAATTGCCATATTTGTACATTCCTGAGACCCGGGCCTTACAAGGGCCTTGAGATGGTATAGATAATCATATAAAATATGAAATAACCAGTGCAGTATGGGTTGTTACACATATGCAAAGCACTGCTACCTGTTTGTTGTGGCAGCGGAGGGTTTAAAGACCGTCTGTTGGCACAGCCACTGTGTATTATGTCCTGGGGGACTTCATGCTGGTACAGCCCACTCATCAGTCCTGTGTCCCCACTTCAGGCTGGTATGCATTCAAAAACCACAGAGAAAAGGTCTTCCCATTTAGTTTCTTCCAAAAGGAATCTAATTCATACCCACTGAAACTTGTCCACGAACCAAACTAGTGAGGGAAGTAATATAGGGATTCACTTCAGAAACTCACTACCAGTCTAAATGCTAATGTTGTCACAGTGTATGTCTCAAAATAAGGAAACTTCTGCTGTCTTTTGTGTTTGATTAGTGACTTTTGAGAAGAAGAGAATGTTTGATTGGGGGGTTGTTTGTAAAGCTAGCCTTGAATAATGCAAATTTCTAAAAAAATCAACAATGTATTTTTAAATTTAATAATCAGTTGGTGTTTTATAGCCATTTTCCATACTAAAAGAGGCTGGAGGCTTGCTGAAAGCTAAAATAAAATGTGGCATTGGTAGGATTTCAAATGAATTGATGAGGGTACTCTTCTATTGGCATCATGAGGCCCCAAAGGCTGTCTCGGTTGAAAATGCTGACAGTATGGGAGGAAAGTTATTTTTCCAGCTGTCATAGTCTTAATATTCTTGCTTATGAACTCAGAGATCCAATATTGTTATTCATCCATCGGTAATGTACTGAAATCATGTTATTTAATGCTTGTATTTTGCTTTTCATCTCCAGAAAAAGGCTATGTTTTGCAGTCTCAGTGAGGAAGTAGAAAAGAGCTATTGTAAAGGAGAAATTGCATTTCCCTTCTTGTCTGCCCTGGAAGATACTGCTTTTTTCATACTCAGACAAAGGAAGAATAGGGATGCTATGACTCGGAATTGACCCATATTTAAATTCATCAGGGTAAACTTACATGAAAATGTGTGGTACTTAGCATAGTGGATCTCCACTGCTCTACTGGTAATGCAGCTGTTTAGTGGTGTAGAATGTGCTTGGTTAAATAAACAGAAATTCAGAATTTAAATTCTGCTTTAGCAGAATTGTTTCCTCTTTGCTAAAAAATATATAATTATTAATGACTTGCATTCTTCAAAACTGAGTATTACAAATTCCTCATACATCTTTCTGGCAGTGAGATAAAAGTTAAAACTATTAGCAACATAAAATCTACAGCTGAACTCCTTTTTGCTTTCTGCAGAATGTTTGATGGGATTTTATTTTTGCCTGATGTAGTCTCTAAATTGTCTTATACTTTGGAAAAGCGGATACGAACAGTTCCACTCATGGCTGTCTTGTGAAAGTTCAGGACTCATTATTTTAAATAACTGAAAGTAAGATGACATCCTGTAATTTGAGAGAAAAGGGAAAGACTACCACTGAGCAGAGTAGTGATCAGAACCCACCTCTCATTTAGGCTCTGGGATACCCTTCTCCACTCCCCTCCCCCCCCCTTTTTTTAGATGGTGCTGATATGTCACGTACATATAAAGGCTGTAATCCCCACAACCAAACTTGTCAGTCATTCTCTACCATAATAATGTGCTGAGATTTTAAAAAGTCTGGTGATGAGTAGAATCTCATTTAAGCAACAAAGAAAACTCAGATAATTGTTTCAAGTGCAGAGCTCTGCTACTCTGCAGACTATATCCAAGTCCTCCACATTGTCCAGGTTCAGTGACCTAGAAACAAGAACTCCAGTACTAACAGAGAGACTTGAAATGTCAGGAGTTTCTATATAGGGAATGCAAGGGAGTAATGGCATAGAGCTTTTCACATGTAGCTTGACACTTACATTTTGCTTCCTTTAAAGGATCTCCAGCAAAAACTTTTTTTTTTTTTTTTTAATTCTCTCTAAGGAGTCATCTAGTAAGGAGCAGCTTTATAAGGGCAAACTGAAAGAAGGTATTAAAGTACAGTAAATGGGCAGTTTTGAGGTTTCTTATGTAATAAGATACATTTCTCTGTTTTAATGCCCCAGGCTTAAAGCTGGCCTTTATTCCCAGTAAGTATTGGAAAAGAAAGCTTATGAAAATTGCTGACCTGTAGTTCAGATGTCTTGGCTCTACGTATTTGCATGCTGTAATAAAAAGGCTGATTCAACTCATGCTGATGCATCCAAGCTAGCTATCTGCCAATATGAGTGCTGAAGTTAAACCAGCACAAAGGTTAGCATGGCTTAGGTCTTGAGTGTTTTGTCAGGCTCAGTTTTGCAGCTCATGCTTTACTTTGGTTTTAGTGATTGCGTGACTATTAATATCTGAGTTTGCAAACTTGAATCTTGCTTTGTACTTCTGCCTGCTGTCAGGCATTTGGCTGTGGTAACACCATACCCCTAAAATGATTCATGGTGGAGTACCCTTACACTCCTGACAACCACTGTCCATACCTCAGTCAAAGCATTGGCCCTATATTGCTCCTTCCACCACAATCCACCAGTGAACATTTCTTCTTTGCAAAGATCCACCATGGATATATTTCTGAGGCTGTAATGAGTGCCAAAGCCTACGGGCTGCTCTTTATTCCAAGACATTTGGTCTTGCTGAGTTGTCTACATCATGTCAGGATGATTTCTTGCTTTATCCAGAGAGGTGGAGGCATACAATCAGTGATCTCTGCAAAAGGACACAGTGATGTGCATTGTGGATACTCAGCACGTCCCCCAGAATAATCATGGGCTCAAAGAAAAGAAAGATAAAGGAAAAGGAAAAAAAATAACTACATGTCCTGAAGTCTTCTTTAAATTATAACTGTTCTCACTGTGCTACACAGTTTTCTTCACATAGACAGATGAGAAGCTCTGTTTACTAGAGTAACCATTCCCTGTGATGGCATAGAAGAGCTCTTATTACCCTGCAAACTGTATCACACCCCTATCACATCAGCAGTTATATCTATGCAAATCTGTGACAGTGACCCCAAAGCTTGAATGTTCCACACACCCTGTACAACTGAGCCAGGCTGATGAAATAGAGACACTTTGCAGAGTAAACACCAGTGAACAGAAATTAAGGAAAAACATTTGCGTTTTATGGAATCACAGAATAGGAAAGGTTGGAAGGGACCTCTGGACTTCTTAAGATGTTTTATAGTATAAGAGAGCTGAGCTAATTAGGAATCCAAGGCCAAACCATGGGATAAATGAGGGCCAGTTACAAATAAACTGTATGGATGGATGAGACTGAGTGTTTACGGGGGTGAATGCCTGTAACAACCAACAATTGTCAGACATACAGAGACTGGCAAGAAGAAAGCAAGGTGCAATCAAAAGAAATTGAAAGAGCTGAGATATATCTGAGAGAGGCTTTGGGAGACAGATTTGTGGCTCAAAACAGGCTATGGCTGTTAGCAAAGAAGTCAGATTACAAGATAACATTTTTATAATAGAGTATCAGTGGAAATAGGTGGAAACTGAGTTCTAATATTAATTTTGGTGCTGCCAGTGCAACCTTGTCTTCCCACTATTGCACCTTTGCTTGTGTTTCCACTTACTCACTGTCTAGACTAGTCTGAGCTTTGAGTTCCCGTATTTGTATGTGAAGTGCCAGCAACAACTGGATTCTGAGTTCAGATGGTGGTCCTATGACTTAGTGCAATATAAATTATTAATAATTCAATTAATATTGCATAACTAATTTCATACACTTTAGACACCATGCTTCCTGTCTATGAGGCTTTGAAGTAATAGTATCCCCAGCTTACTGAGAAACAAAAGGAAGCAGGGAGAAAAGCTGGTTTGCTCAGTGTAGCATAAGTAATCAGTCAACGAAACTGGTTTGCAGCACTATTGTGTGAGTAGCAAGTGGCATAGATGTGCTTTTCAGAAGGTACTGCTTCTTTTATGTTCCCTCCTTGACAAGGCTGATTTAATTTTGATACGGTCTAAAAAGAGCTAGAAAAGTTTCTTCTCCTTTTTTTCTACTCTTCTACTTTGTTGATTCTTAAATTATTCATTACTTTCAGGTGGAAAATAGTACCTGTAGGACCAAATATCACTGAACCAATGTCATAGACCATCTTCTACTTTCACAGCTATATTATAGATGATGATGATGACTAGAGTGTTACTTGTTTTAAAGTATGATTTGAAAAGAATAAGTTTGCAGTTTTTTAAATCATCTGAGAAAATTGATAGTATGAGGTACACAGTTAAAGCAAAATAAAACAGCTCTTATGAGTTTTTTTTCTTCCACAATTTCTCATATTTGGGTGTCAGTTTTAGAACTAAAGGAAAATTACTGTAGATGATACAAGGTATTATTATTATTATTAACCACCTTATTTTTATCACTCCAAATTCCAAATGCTATTTGCAAACTGTTATGTTTGTTTGGCTCTTATCATTGTAGAGACCAAGTAAGGAAGGCACTGAATAGTTTCATGCCACTAGGGTTTATTAGATGCTTTCTTAAACTATTCTTTATGATGCATGTATGTTTTGCTGTTATCTACTGATGTGTATATAAATGGAATCTGCAAATTGAAAGTACAAAGGAAGGTGAAGCATTCTCAGCTCACTAAGCACACTGGCAGGGAAGGAGAGAAGGAGTAAGAGTCAGGTATGTATGAAATCCTCATATACAGTTTTCAGTTTTTTGTTTTTTTTTTTAAAAAAGTAGTATATTGATTAGGCAACAAAGGCAGTACTATTTTATATACAAGATGGACAGAATCTTAATTTTTCCAGTGCTGTGGCCATGGTCTTCAGAATGCTGCTAATGATTGAAGCAGCAATTACTCATAATTTTCAACACTAAAGCAGGAAATTACAGATTTACTGAATATAACAGTGCCAGTGTTTCAATAGCAACTAATGATAGACTTTGTTCACTTAGCAAATTCAAGAAATGAAAGATATTTCAAGGGAACAATTTTGTGATTTTTTCCATGAGAAAGGATTTATAGAGCAAAGATGGGGAATGCATTTGTGCTACACAGTATGACTTCAGGTTGTGAAAATCTAATAAAGACAACTAAAGCTTAAAATTTGTTAATATTTTCCCCATCTGCATTTTAAATAATAGCTCTTATCATTTGGGTTTGGTTTTTTTTTCAGAAAATGATTAGTCTTGATGGAGATTCCAGTCTCTGTACCAAAATGGTACCACAAACTTAAAGACTGGGTGGGTGAAATCTTTCCTTGGTTTCCAGTTGCTTCTTCTACTTTTATACTCTTTTGGCTGATAGAAGCCATTCAGTTTCCACTTTCTTCAACTTGTGATGGTGTGACAGGAGGGCACTTTGCTGGTGAGAAGGTAAAAGAGGTTATTTGTAAGGGTGAAAGTGCTTGCAGACCTGACAATGTTTGTTAACTGTCAAATCATGAATGATTTGCAGAAGTGTCAGTGATACACTACTAGCAGAAAGTAAACTTCCTGTGAATAAAAAGGTCTGGAAACAGATGGTGAAATTATCACTGAACAGCCAAGGAAATTCTTCCAGAAGGCTACTGGATTTTTTGGTGGTGGTGTTTTTTTTAATATAGCCTGTAAAAAAATCATGAGTGTTTTTTCAATAGCATCAGTTCTGGGTCTTCGTTCTCTTTGCCAAAATAAATCCAGAGGCAAAGTTTTTGTTTGAAGATAGTCCACTAAACCACTATCATCATCTTATGTCAAATATGTCCTCCAGATATATTTTGATACCATCTAGGAATTAGTTGACATTGGAGAAAGAGTTTACAGTAATTGATACTTATTCTTTGTAAAAGGTAATATTTATATTGTAGTTCTTGCTGTATGTGTATTTATCTCAGGATAAAAAGTAGGTAATGGTAAAGAAAAGATATCTAAACTACTGTTAACCACAGAGATACATGTGGGGCGGGACTTATTGAAATGATGGAAACAACCCCATTTAGTATTTGTCTTTGTTGTTGCAGCCATTAAATGCTGTGTTTCAAGCTAACAGTGAGTTACGAATTACAGAGTCTGTGCCAGCAAGCTGCTGAACTTTCAGAAGACTCAAACCTCTAGCCCTTTCAGTAGTCCAGACTGCTGGAAATACAGATTTTTGCCTTTGCTAAGGATGAACAAAAGTGTCTTCGGTGGTTCCTAGTAACTAAGAAATTACTTTTGCAGTTAAAGGAGCATGCAGTGTCTTTTATATTCTTTGGATAAGGAACACACTACAAAGCATAAACTGATAATGAAGACACATCCTTTAGTCAGTCTAAAGAGTGGGCCAAACCCTTTCCTGGTGAGACTCCTGGCTGCAGGTGAAACTCCTGGTGAAACTTGTGGAACTGCAGTTCTGGCAGACCAGTATTGACCAAGTCTGGAACTGAGGGCAAGATGGTCCCTGCCTGCGGGAAGCAGGTAAGCAGCCGTAGCTGTTGTCCCACAAGGGGGTTCAGTACCCACTGTGCGGTAAGCCAATCATACATACAGAGACAAAATATTTATTTATTTCATGTCTGTGCAGAGATGGGTGCCAGGTGATGACTCCACAAAGCCAGCACCCCACACCAAAGAACTACAATGTATTTATTCTGTTACATGGTTAGTAAAAACCCACCTAAATTTACATTCTTTGGTTAGTAGTCACTCTCTCAACTACTATTGGCCAGTTATATTTAAATTAGCCTGGCTTGCTATGTAAATTATCACGCATGCTCCTTGCAGGTGGTGGTGAGGGGCAAGTTCTTCCAGCCTGGAACTGAGTTGGAAGTCGTGATCTTGCCCTGCCACCTTTACCTTTCCCCCTGTTCATGCTGCTTTGGCGATTGTCTGGCCTTCGGGGCCTTCTGGGCCAGGATGTTTCCCTAGTTCCCTCTTCAAGGGCATAGTCATTAGCAAAGTCTGCATCGTTTATACGAAGTAATCAGGCTTGCATAGCGAAGCTATCGAGTTATGGTCCTTCTTAAAGGACAGTGCATCATGTTTAACCCTGAATTGAGCGGTATCACCATAGCTAGGCAGTAGCTTCAACATATGACTATCTAGAGACCAGTTGTTTGAGGTGCCAGCCCAAGCGGGGGTGGGGGCGAGCTGATGCTGAGCTGAGATGAGCTGAGATGAGGTGAGCTGAGATGAGATGAAAGGAGAAGGGTAGTTTAGCTTCCCAGCTAAGAGCAGCAGTGGGAGTGGAGATATCTGGGGGTTGTTGTCATGATTAATTTTGCCAAAGGGAACCACCTTGCCTCAAGCATGGCAGGCTAGCAGCTTAATTGTATTAAGACTATAAATAGACTGGAACTGAGGAGGATATTCTAAATTTTGAGTGATGGATGTAGTTTAATAATGAGTATGCTAATAATTCAACACAACATAATACAGATGGTGATGCCACAATTTGTGTTTACTAAATGTCTTCAAACTACTTTAAGTTACCCTATCTTATTACAGTCTTATTTCTTCAAGTAAAGACTTCTACAAGATACTTTTGAAAGTAAGATGCCTTTAGAGGTGTATCTGCTTTTTATGCAGTATATGCACTTCATGACATGTATTTCACATAGTGTATTTGCTGGGTTGCATCAAACCCAATAGCTATCTTTGTGCATATCCCTTAAGAGATCAAGGACTACTTGTCCGTGGAAATTCTGCTTAACAAACAAGTGACAGTTACTTTTTGAATTTGAAGATTTTTTTGTAATTGATCATCTTCGTTAATGCAGTACTCCTCTCCTGCAGTGCAATAGAAACTGTCACAAATATAGAGCTGCCCTGTGCCTAAATGAGGTCTGCCTCCCCAGTCATGTTAGGTAGGCATAAAGATTCTGAATGCATCTGCACCATTGTCGTGGTTTAACCCCAGCCAGTAACTAAGCATCATGCAGCCGCTCGCTCACTCTCCCTCCCCCAGTGGGATGCAGAGGAGAATCAGGGAAGAAAGTAAAACTCATGGATTGAGATAAGAACACTTTAATAACTAAACTAAACTAAACTATAATAACAATGATAACAACACAAATATAATAACAACAATAATAATTGTAATGAAAAGGAATGTAACAAAAAAGAGATCAATTAGACCCAAGAGAAGACAAGTGACACACAATGCAATTGCTCACCACCTGCTGACAGATGCCAGAGCAGCGATCCGCCCCTCCCAGCCAACTCCTCCCAGTTTATATACTGAGCATGACGCCCTATGGTATGGAATATCCCTTTGGCTAGTTTGGGTCAGGTCTCCCGGCTGTGCTCCCTCCCAGCTTTTTGTGAACCTGCCTGCTGGCAGAGCATAGGAAACTGAAAAATCCTTAACTTAGGATGAGTGATCCCTAGCAACAACTAAAACATCAGTGTGTTGTCAACATCACTCTCATGCTAAATCCCAAACACAGCACTGTATCAGCTACTAAGAAGAAAATTAACTCTATCCCAGCCAAAACCAGGACAGTGAGTTAGGAGGCTTCACTTAATATCTAATAGGCCAGAAACCAAAGCTTTAGCTAATGACTGGCACAGAGGATGGTGGTACACCATGAGTGCTGAATAAGACTGCGACTTGAGCAGCAAGCCAGCTCTACATTGTCCCTAAAGCACAGGGATTTTTTTGCCTCCAAGCGTCCTTTCAGGATTCTCAACTTTCAGGATTCTTAACTTTCATATGAACCTCTTTGCTCTTCCACATTGAAATCATTAGGCCAGAGGTATTTAAATATGCTGTGATTCTATCACGTGTGAAGGGCTATAAAGAATATCATCTGGCAGAGATGCTGCCTCAGCTATCAACAGCTTCCAACATACGCCATGGAAAGCAAGCATACATACAAGCACAGCTATGCAGGCCTGGGTTGGAAGTCCATAATAACATCAGACCAACGCTGATGAAATGTAATGACAGGACAGCCAAACCAGCAAAAAGAACAGTGTTCATGTACGACAGTAATGGAGTGTTACTCTGGAAAGCGAGGTACCTACCTACAAACATACCTCCCTCCTTGCATATGTTTTTGTGGCGAACATACCTTCCTTAAAGCAGACCGGTTATGGCGTGATGTTAGTAACTACTAGTTTTTAACAGTAGATATTTCCTAAGGTGATAAATATAGACCTTGGTATCTTTAACCTTCAGTCCTGACACAGGCAAGACTCTTACCAGTGACTGTGTGACTGTGTAGTTAAACATGAATGGGGTTTTTTGGATTAGGCAGCAAACAGAATCAACTATTTGAAGCATATGAAGTGCAGTGTTTCTCCTAAAACATGTAAAAGAAGGTGAATAAGTTTGCTGCATTATTAGGGCTTCTTTAACTAACAGTCTTCCAACTGCCTTTCTTGGTCTCCTTTGGCCACATTACAGGTTTTAACTTTGCACACATGAAAATAGATAGCAAACCAAGGGTCTGTTTTTCTCAGCAAAAAGCTAAAGGACTGAATGCATCCTGTGCTCTGGTTGTTTCTCTTTTACATTCTGTTGGTGAAGGAGTTGTACGTCCAATAAGTTTAAAATCCATGGCTGGAGTAGCTTGGTGCATAAGAGCTTGTGCTCAGTGTTTCAGTCAGGAGCCAAGATTCATGAACAATCTTTAAAGACTCTTATTAGGTCAATCTAGTTCTCCTGCATGAAAGGACAATCCTTCTAGGTGAGGACATTTCCGAATTGGATAAATAATTTTCTGAAAAATATGTCTGTGCTCTTTATTACTAAAATTTCAGTTATTCTGAAAACTATTTTCTATCTTATCTTTAAGCAGAGAAAGGACATTTTTAAAAGTACCCTTAAAGAAAACTTGTGTTTAGTACTATTCAGCTAATTTTTTCCATTAGTTTTACATAACATTTGTCCTGTCTCTCTCCTTTTTCTGTTCTATAAAATTTAAAATAAATCAGACATAATGTGCTGTCTGTTCCATTACAGTGTATAACCAAAATGTTCAGAATTGCAAATTAGATATTTGCACTGGATATTTACATTCATCCTTTGCTATTCCCCATAATTTGTCAGCATTCTGATAAAGCTGGATGCTCTGATTATTTTCCCTGAGATACTGTTTCAGGCTCCCTGCTTATTTAGGAAGGGGAAGAGCTGAAAACTATTTTGGTAGTCAGATTTATTTGATGCAATCATGTAATACTTCTTATCCATCACAGTTTGTCTTTAACTGCTGCCAGGCTTACAGTCTGACAAACCGTAGGTTTGCTCTGCTTTTGCTGGCAAGGTAGCTCTTTCCATCTGCAGTATTTGACTGTTCCATTGTGGAGATAGAAACTGAACAGTGTATTTCCATGGGAAAATTACTGTGATGCAGTTGTTCTTCCAGCTTTTACCAGGGATGGTGTTTCAGGTAGCGTTGGAAGGGTTCAACTAGATTAATCCCATTCAGAAAAAAATCTTCTGTTTTGGTCAACATAATTACAATCTTTAACAATGAACAATAATAGAATCTAAGCTCAGTAGTCAAATAAGGCTTAGAGTGATCCAGCATTATGCAAGTGAACTAAATTCAGCCTTCAAAGCATACATATCACCCACTCAAACAAAGCACCCACAGGTATACCCATGGGAGCTAGTCATACATTTGAGGACAGAAGCTGACCATTTGGTGTTCAACTTGATCAACTGATTAGAGTGCCAATTCACAGGTTGACAGAGCAAGTTAGAAAAAAGCGGAACAGATGCAGAATGAGAAGAGTGAGAAGAGGAGGTAGGTAGTGCAACCTAATAAAAGCAAGTAAAGGGAAAGTAAGAGAGACACTGAAAATTATCCAGGTAAAGATGAAGCACGATCTCTTATTACAGGGAGGGGAATGAATGAAAACCAGGATGAGGGAAAAATGTTAATAAAAAATACATTAAAGAGAAGGCTAACTTGAGAAGGCTACTTTATAATAAAGTATATCAAGCAGTATTCCACTCCAGTTTCTCTAAACTGCAGAACCATGTGGTCAGTGGGGAATCACCAGCGCATTGGTATTTTTCAAGCTTGTTGCTGGGCAAGTTGGTGTAGGGTCAGATTTAGATTTTGTAGCAATGCTTTGGCAGATCTGTTCTGGAAGAGCTAAATATCACTCCAAGTAAGGATGCCTTTTTGTATCCCTATGTGTCTTACTTTTTCACTTTTTATTACAGTTTAATTGTCAAGTATAAATAATAGTTTTCCTATGGCATTAAATTATCCTGCTGTCTAGGAAAAGTACTTGTTTCCCTCCTTTCAAATGATGTATTTGTCTCTTGTTAAAACTAATTAGTGCATTTTAAAAGCTGAAAGAATTTATGAAATCCAAGACTGTATTTATAGTATTGTTTAATGACTCTGGCAGACTGAGGCCTTAATTCAGGAAAGCATCTCTATTTGGAAAAGTATTTAGGTAAAATTCATGGTATTGTTGAAGCTTAGATTTAAGAAAATATGACTATCGAATCTCAGTATGTATACAAATGCTCTGCTGAATCGAGGCCTAAGAAACAGGCTGTGAGAACTGTCTTTGACTAAAGAGAAATTTTTTTTACTCTTAAAGGAGAAACCACAAGCCCATGTGTTCTGCCAAAGGCGAGACAAGAAAGCAATCTGTATGTCTGGCATATGGAATAGCAGTCCCCCCACATGTCCTCTGTATTTTCACTGGAGATGAAAGCTTGTCTCAGCAGGGAGACTCCAACCCAGCGTTTGTGTGATGACTTAGCTGTGTCACATGGGGAGAAGTCAGAGCTGAAGGCCTAGTTCCATAGGACATGGAGTGGCTACAACACCCATGTATTTCAGTGGGAATGGAGATCATTCAGCATTTTCCAGTCCAGGATCTCTAGGATAACAAAAGCAGTGACCCTCCAACTAATCTCCAATATTACTCAGTGTTTACATCAGTATTACATGCTGCATAAAGTTGACTCTTACATTTTATGACCTTCATAATTAGTGCTAGTGGACTATAGCAAATTTCACTTAATGTTCTCACTTTCAGCTGCACAGAGCTTTCTGAAGTCTGCACCAGAGATCATTAAAGAATGGTTCAAAAGACAGTCTCTGAGGCTTTGAAAGTATCTGTGAGAAATAAGCCGTTCAGTTGTTCTTTACTGCCATAATGTATTAGAAGTGACATTACTAAAAATGGGCTCATCTTTCTGGTCCAGTAGACCAATTGAAGCATTCACATTTTGCAACCCATGATTGCACAATGGTTGGCATCACTTCTCCCTTTGGAGTGGCTTTGTAGAAAGCCCTATAATATTATGTGAAGCTTTTTAATATCTGTGTTTCACAAGGAAAACACCTGTGAAGATGTTGAGAGTGAGTAAGAAGGTTAAGGGATGTACATGTATTTGAGACATACAAAAAGAAGTAATTTTGACATGCTGCTTACTGTAACCAAGTTAAAGGCAAAATTGCAGTTGGTGAAAAAGAGATCAGCAGCAAAAATAATATCACTGATTTCTAGAGGTCTTCCTTTCAGTTTGGCTTGATGATTATTACTTAGATGTCTAAAATTAGCCTTCTGGAGTGACTGTTTGTTTACGTTTTGCTGCTTAAGATCTTTTCCTCTTACTAGCTGTTTTGAAGGCAATCCTTTAGCAAAAAGAGATCCCTGGTTCACTAAGACGCTTAAGCATTTAAAATAGCCCTACATTCAGAAATTCTGCATGTTCCTTTTTAGCTATCATAGTATTGATTAAAAAAAAGCTGCTGGCATCCTGTATCTGCATGCACAGTAGCAAAACTATCTTAGCAAGGCTGACCAATTCCGTACTTCCAAGCTAGTTATACATCTGTTTGATCAATATCTATCTATCAAAATCCAATTAGGTTTTCTAGAAGTGTACTCCATAGTCTCCATTAATTATTATATTTTGCAGCTTTTAAAAAGAAAATCTATTATCTTCATTAGAGTTTTTCAATTGCTGGCTGATTTTTTTCTTATTTCCTCTTAATTTTTCTTTAACACAATCACAATGTCTCACAATAATTTGCTTCATTTATGGCAGAGTTTATTTTAAATAATCTTGTGATATAGGGAGAGGAACAGGAGTGTAAAAGATAAAAGTGTTTACAACATAATCTCCACAATTTGCCTAACTTACCTAGTCCTTGTTTCTGATGTAGTTCAAGATGGAGGTTCCTGTTCACCTGTTGGGGAATAGTATTAGTCATTTTGTCAGTGGTAAACTGTAACTCAGATCTCCACTGAAGCTAGAAAAGCAGCAAACATGAGTTTTGCACTCATGACCATTTATTTCACAAGCCTGAAGTTGGGACTATATACATTAGATAAAGCATCCTGCTGTCAGTGAATTTTAAACAAAATTGCTAATATTATTTCTCAGCTTAAATTCTAACTTCCTTCTTTTTCTCAAAAGGCCAGTGCTCCCACCTATAATAAGTTTTTAAGTTTTGTGGTGAAAATTTCAACTATCAGCAGAGCAGTCTTAAAGTCACACAATTTTTTTTCAGTGTGTAAGTAAGACTGTTAAGATAAATAGCAGGACTATGTTATACAACCTGTAGTGAGTCCATGAGGCACTGGTGATAAAATAGAGACAAGTTAATTGCAATACATTACTGAAATTATTCTATACATAACTCTGTAAAATCACTAAACCAGACTTTTCCTGTAAGAGATGCATTTGTTATGATTTCAGATGAGATCTTGAAGTAGCAGATCATGTCACCGTAATTGCATTAGTGTCAGTGTTTTCAGAAAATGATTTGCAGTACAGTTCATTTGTAGTAAAAGAGATTGATGTGTCCTGTGGCTTATCTGATAAATTATTATAGGATGGAGGAGACTGGTGGAGGGAAATAGGGGGAAGCAAAAAGGACTTGGTATCTATTAAAGTCTTATGTGCTATTATATTAATCTTAATGCACAGTGTAAGTCAACTGAACCCATTTATCTAAATTTGCATAGATGAGCAGAAATATCAGGGATGGACAAAGCATAATCATTTCACCAAATTTGCTAAACAAATGTAGACTGTATGAGGTCAGATTATATTACTCCATTTGCACAAAGACATCCGATAGCTTCCTTTTCCAATATGTGAGGTACCCTACCCTCAGCTTGGGTCCTGTGACCAGCAGGTCCCTGTTGGGCATGGCACAACAGGGCACAATGGTTTGCCATGCACTTACATGTTCTGTGGAATCGAGAAGTGGGAAAAAGGACAGAAACCACACTGCACAATCTGGAAAAAACTCTTCCTTCTTCTCCCTTAACCCTAGTAGTGTGCTGAATTAGCTGTACCAACTGCAGAATCTCTACTACAACATACTGATTCTCCACAAATTTTCTGTGTGAAGTCTGGTTTTCTAAAGGACCAGCACAGAAGGAAGTCTTTGGACAACTTTTTTTTTTTTTTACTTTTTTATTTGTTGTTGCTGGCTGCTTTTTATATGCTGCTTTTAAAATGTTAAGGGAAACAAAGCTAATTTTAAGAATACTGATGTGATTTCCAGAAAACTCAGTAGTGGATTTGAAATTTGTTGATTGTAGCAGAAACATATACTTACAAAAAGCTGAACTAAAACTTCAGAGATAAAGCATCCCAAATATTTTGCTGCTTGAAATATTGTACCATGTTCAGTAGAGGATTCATGTTTTTTTTTCATCATCCTAAACCAACAAAGTTGATTTCAGTTCCAGAAATGGTTACAGACACATGGTGTTCAAGTTGGCTTCTTGCAGGGTTTTCCCCTATTCCCTTTGGATCTTTGTGGCAATGTGTTGAAAGTGTGTTAATGTGTTTACTGCACACCCTGGAAGTGAGATTCCAGCAATTATGGAACACAGGGCCAGCCTTGACACATGTAGAGTCCCAGGGGGAAAAGGAATTTACGCCATCATTAAATAAGCAATAAAGGTTTAAAAATAATCTTGAGTTTTCTCCCTTGACAGAAATACAAAGACGTCATTAATTTCTGACTGCAGTTAGAATAAATGCATACAGCCTTTTTTTCTTTCCTCTTTTTTTTTTTATTTTTTCCCCCCAAGCAAATTACCTGAAAGGTACTACATAAAGACTGCATAAATCATTCATGTTGTAACTAGGGCCTGGAAGATTTAATACAGGAGGAAGAACATTGTAGATTTTGTTACAAAGAAAATTAATTTTGCAAGATATTAAGCTGTCTGGGCAAACAGTTGTCTCTTGTGCATTTTGGATCAAATTCACCTTCGATGTAAGCACACACATCTCACTTCAGTCAACAGAGATTGAAACTGAATTTGACTCACTATGTTTAGATCCAGATGCCAGTCATTTATACATTTAGTCACAAAAGAAAACCTGTGATTGAAGACTGAGAATAGCTTTTCAGTCTTTTGATGGATTCTAATTACAAAGCTGTGCTTGTTTTGGAAACTGGAGTTAGCAGTTTCCTCTCCATGTTTTCTAATTATCAGTGAATTGATGTCTAACGTTTTTTAAACTTTTCATATTGTGCTTAGATTCAAATCATTATATGAAACATTTTTAAAATGCAGTGAAATGGATAACTAGTACAAGAGAAAAATATTAGCTGTTTAACATAGTTGAGGCTATTGCCTGAAGCTGTCACGACTAATTACTAAATATAAATTTCATATTTAATTTCAAGCTTAAAGAAACTGAAATACGTCTGAAATCAACAAAAGGTAGACTCCTGCCTTCCTTGTGCATTGAAACCTGTGACAATTAGTGTTTTGGGAATACAAGGTTGGATCATCTATGGTTAAATATGTATGCAATAAATATGCAAAACCCAAAATACTTCATGATGTTCACAAGCATACTGTGTGCTGCCATATAGGTAATGCTCTGGCAATGACTTCCTACTAGAAAAGCCCTTCTCAGGCTTTTAACTAAACACTTGTTGGTGGGAATGAGGTCAGTGATAGATTTTTCTATGTTTGGAGATGCTACATGCCTTGAAGACTTGATACTAAATATACTCATCTCATCACCTTCAATGCCACTCGTACCTGTACTGTTGCCTTTTACAGTCCTTCAAAACCACAGGACCATAGATATTTACTTAAAATAGTACTTCTCAAGCTGTAGGTTATAGTCTTGAAAAAGTTGTGGAGTCTTCAGTGAAGGTCATGTTGGTCTAAGTCTTAAGTCCTTTTAGATATAAAATTAATGAACTTTTATGTTGACTTACTGGTAACAGCGGTTGTGCTCCTCCAAGGACAATAATAAAAAGCTATGAAATTGGCTGCAAATGCTTGAGATAGCTAGGGAATGGATAGCCACCTTTAATTTCTGACAGCAGCTAAACTCTGTAATGCAGAGTCGTGTATCAACACTTGCAGATAGTAATCACAGCCTTGATCTTCCTCCTCTCTATGCCGCAAACACCCCATATAAAATATAATGACAGATTCTCAGCCTGTTGAAGTCGATAACAAGATATTCTCCCTGATAACAGAATCAACTAATTCTGTTAAACAGCAACAGCCCTTACAGAGGTATGCAAAATGTGCCTTTTGAATATTGACAGAATATTTCAGCGTGAAACAGCATACTTTGTATTAACAAGACCAGCTTGTCAAAATTTTTAAATTTACATCAGAATCAAGATTCTTCAGTTTTGAAAATGGGGGTGGGGTGTATATTCTTTTTCTTTTTTTTTTTTTTAGTAATGTGTGGGGGTTTATAAATCCCTAAGTGTGTACTTACTAATAAAATCCCATTCAATAATGACAAAGATAAACAAGTATGGTAGGGAGATTCTTCTCCAAATCTGTCATATTTGGTATTTTCATGGTTTGCTTTTTGCATTCATTTCCTTTAAGGAGAATCAGGTAGACTATGCTTAATTTTAAGACTCGGGCATCCTGGTATCTGAGACTTGTACTGAACATTGGTAGGTTTGTAGCTACACAGAGCAGGGTTAAGATACGAAGCCTAAGTATTTAAAAATCTGCAAGTTACTGGATTTAAGGACAGTGTAACTACAGATAAAACTTAGAAGTGGTAAATCTTAAATGAATGATAGCAGAGTTGATTTATAATTATGAAGTGAGGGCATAGGAATTTAATCATTTCTTGCCTTTGAAAAGGTTCAGATTAAACACAACTCTATCACACTACTGGGGGAATTGTTCTTTCTCCATTGTTGCAGTGAGAGATAAGTTGAATTTATGGGTAATAATAAGACATATATCTACATAAAGCTTGCTTTAAAGTATACCATGGGACACACGGTTTGTTATTAAAAAACTCATAGCTGATCTTATTTTTTCCTATACTAACACAGGGAAAATGCTTAACAAAAACATAAATGAGCTTTCAGATCTTTGCTGACTCAGTTTGGAAAGCTCACAACAGTGGCAAAAGGTAGCCAGCATTAGGTAACTTTCTGGTTGCAGCTGAGAAAGAAATGAGGCATTTAGGAAAGAGAATCAATTCCAAAGGCAGCTGCCAAAGAGAGGGTGGAAGTAGATTTCACGGTTGTGATGTTCACTGTCCTCTGCAGCACAGAATTATTCCCACTGAAACAGCAGCTATGGAGTGTATGGGAACTGGTGACCCAGGATTTCCTGAGGAAAGGTTTAAAAGAAAATAACAGGATTTGTTTGCTTTGCTTTCCAGAGATGAGATCCATCCCACCTTAACAGAAAGATATTCTGGGGGATGTTCTGCTTTTGTGCTTTGAGCCAAAAGATTTTCCCACGGAAGATCCCTCTGGCACATTTACTGATTTGTCTTTTTTTCAGGTATTGGAAACAGGGCATTTTCTAAGTCATAGATATGTGTATAGGGCCACCATTCAGTTTAGCCCAGATCTCTCATAATTAGCACCTATTCTGTACTAACACAACTAACCTTTTCTCAAGCTGCTGTCACAGGGAAAGTCTGCTTGATGGTGATCTCCAAAAATGCCAGTACTGGATCCTTCCCTTGTTTTGGTGTTTTCAGCTCTGTTAGCTAATATGTTAATATTACAATATGTGCTTTGTGGTAAAAACTTCAAGACATCATCAAAAAGATAAACTGAGAACAAATTGTTCTTATTGCAAACGTTACGTTACAGAATAACAAGTCTGTTGCATGTATCTCTTTGTAAAATATCCTCTTTTCCTCTTTGTTTCTCTATACTTTCCCACAACATTTGAATGGCTTTTACAATTAAAGTCTGACACTAATGAGGAAGCTGTAGGGGAAATAGAGTAATAACACCTTAAATTAAATATTCAGAAACTTCAGATATATTGTGATAGTTTTCAAATCCTGTGATATCCCTTCATTTTTTATTCTGTGCTGTGGTTTTTTAACTTTTGCAATATTTTTCCCCTGTAAAAAGTAGTTTTCGTATCTTCTATCTAGCCAGCTGTCTGCATAAGAATGTAATGGAACAAGCCAGGTGATCCTGTTAGTATTGCTAGACATTTAGAGCAAAAAGCAGCTCTGCTCTGAGCCTGTAGCTTCCTGGTTTTAAACTTACTGAAGTCCTATGGTTGTGGAGATCTTAACTTTTTAGTTTGTATGATAAAAACTTAAGAAATCCAAGTTTATATCATAGAATCCAGTTATCTGTGTAGAAAAGAAAGGCTGAAATGAAGAAAACTGTGAACTATTCTTCCAAAGCATCATAGCTGCGATTTTACATACTCTTCATGTGGATAAGCAAACTGTCCAGCAGCATTCAGACTCTTAAAAAATGCAGTTTAGTGAAAAGTCACACATAAAATTCCAGAGTCTTGATGAAGTGACTTCACAAGAGGATAACCCAGAGATGAGCATTTGTCATAAGCAGAGCTTGTGCTTCTTTTCAAGCATATGTGGCTCATTTGAGCTTCATTCATGCCGTAAATCTGTGGTCTTCAGCAGGTTGCATAAGATGAGCCACTACGCTCATTTTTAGTTGTAATATGTCCTGTAGCAGATCCTCTTCTGGAGATGAAGTAGCAGACATATTAGGGCTGTTAACTCCACTTTACTACATATGAATATTATCTGGAGAGACCCAAGGAAGCTTCATTAGAGAGCACTAAATTCAATAACCAAAGCCTGATACACAATAGAATTTCCAGCATTGAGATAAAATCACACAAGTTCAGGGCCAACTTAATCTCTGTATTTCATTGATGCTATATGTTTTCAGTGGCTTTGCATGTCAGAAACTAAAAGTAAAGTTTGGCCAAATGCAGTCCTCACCTAATGTTATTTAAAAAGATGAAACTAAAATTTGGATACTCCTAAGTTCCCCTCTGAAATTTGCTTAAGTCATCTCTACTACAATGTTTATTTCCTGTTCTACTGTCTGGCTAAAAATAGTGCAAATTGTCATGAATTCCTAGTACAAATTTTTTAGTATTATTTTTAGTTATACTTGGTGTGAAGTGTCTTATTGATCGAATATAGACTAAACTGTTCTTAGAGTAAATAATGAACCTCTATGCTGGTAAACCAACCTTGCGATAACAAGGTTACTTATTTCAAATTATTTTGACTATGGGAAACATAACAGTACAACAGCAGCGATAGTAATAAATTAAGTGTACTTATTCATTTTTTCTCCAAGCTGGTAATGAACAGCTTTCACCTTAACCAGAATCCCACTGTGCTGCTGCCAGTATGGTTGTATAGACTATATTTCTGTTGTATGCAGCCACCACTGCAACTTTATTCCACTCTTACGAGTTTGCAAAGCTAGCTAGAGCTCTGTGTTAAGAAAGCAATCAGAGGTATCCCTCTGTGACTCTGACCTGAGCCTTTCCTCACTGTGCCTTTTAGTTTATCAGGAATTCTTCAGCTGGGCAAAAACAGGAGTCATTTTTTTACCACATCTCTCTCATAGAAGAAGAGGTATTTTTCCAGGTGGTTTAGATACTGTTGCTTTTGTTGAGTTATTTTCTTTCTCTTAATCCTCTTTTCCAAGTCCTACTAAGGATTATTTTTTATCTTTAAACAAAGCATTTCCAGTGTAAATCAGTCACAGACTAAAACAGACAGTATATTAAAATTCACATGACCTATTATTTTTAATTGAAACCTAAATTATCATTCCCTAAGAAGTCAACAGTGAAAAATAATGGGGCAGACATCTTCATTTAGAATCTAAGATTTTCTAAATAATCCTTTAATAAATTAGTCTTCAATGAGTCAGTGACACTCAATGAGTCACTGACTGGGTGGGTACAAGATTATTCCTTAAATTTTTGTAATCTTTCTTAATATTGCTGTTCAACTGAGAATAAAGTAGTCAGATAAAAAACTATTTACAGAAACCCTTAGGAAAACAATTAAATTTAAAATAAGAATTAAAGATGTTCCAGCACATTTTTTTTTCTGTTTTTTCTTTCCTAATCACAGAAAACAGTGCCAGATTTTAGTCATACATTTGGTAAGACATTCTTGGTGGTGACCTTAATTTATTCTTTTTAAAAATTAAGTCAATCAGTCCAAGAAAGTGCTAGTGTGGTCAACTTAGTTTCTATGTTTGCTGAACCATAAACAACTCTGTAAGTTAGAAAACTGCCAGTTTAAAACATGAAAACTAAAAGCTTTGTAACAATTGTCACTATCAGTAGCCCAATAGAAAAGGTAATTATTTCATTCAGTGTTATTTTTTTGCGTAAGAGAGCAACAAATTAAAACAACTAATCTACTTCACTGAACAATATTTAGCAGAGCTCAGAGGCTTCAATTAACCACAGTTTAATAAAGGTACTAATCTGTATTAAATGAAATCCTTCAAGGGCTCACATTGAAACAATGCATAAGTAGTAATCAGCAAGTCCTGATAGAGGGGCCTGCTGGGGCAAATAGCTGGAATGTGCTGTGTAATCAAATTCCAGGGGATTTAAACCCAACAAAAAAAGAGAAATTGCACAAGCCTTTTTTAAGTAAAAGGCATTTGGGGATTTTTTTCCCTGTCACTAGATTTTAATATCCAGCATATTCAAAACTGCATATTCTAAAAAAAAAATTTCATTAAAATCCTTATTTCAAAGACAAGTCAAAACAAGAAAGTAATATAAAGCTGCTTACATGCCCTCTCTGTGAATGACCCCTATCATACAACTTCACAAATAGTAAGACTAAGCTCCTCAACTAGTTTTTTTCCATCTCTGTACTATGAGTATTCAGTAAACTCAGAAGCTCTAATTAGCTGCAATTTTTGTGTTTAATTCCTTCCAGAATCCTCTGGAACATTGCAAACTGCACTCAACATATAGCACTGGAGAGCAGCAGTGATTTTTATCCTCAGTTGTATGTACATTTGTGTGTATGTGTGTATGTAGAACTGAACAACCTTGTAGATTTCAAAAGGATTAATATTAGCACTGTATTGTCTTCTAGCAGACAATATTTGGTTTGTATTAATGTAATGAAAGAGCTCTACCATCTTGCTTTCCAAAGTAGTTTCAGCACAAGGAATAAGGGTCTTCAGGCATGATTGTGTTCTGATTTCTGTCACTGCAGATCTTAGTGCAAGTCTCCTAGCAGGCAAAAGTGAAAAACATCTTAACAAAACAAAACCCCAAAAACAATTGAAGTGCCTATTAGAAATGTTCGCATCAATCACCTTGTGTCTAGGGACTGCAGTTACAATTTTGTGATCAGTGGATTAACAGACTGCCTAGTTTGGCCAGTCTTGTCTGACCCCTCAGCAACACTGAACTCCACCTTAGTCTTTGTGGGGTGACAGGGTGGAAATTTTATTTCCCATACAAGTGGTGTTAATGTTTTACACTATATGGTCTAAGCTATGTCTTACATCACAACTCCACTTTCTCTCCTATACCTTTCCAAGTAAAAAAAGCCATGTGTGACTACCCGGACTGAGCAGCTGATAGCACAAGTCATAGCAACGCTTATTTCCTTGAGCCTATGGCTTGCAACTGAAGTCAAGAGTGGTTTAAGGAAGTCATTTAGTCTTTATGAGGGAGAAGGAAGGGGGATATGTAAAAAATTTCAATACTTCATAGAAAGTTGCTCCACAAAATGTGTTTATTCACATGAAAATATTTTACTAGGTACTGGAGGAAAAAACAGAGGATAAGAACTACAAAAAGTAGAGATAGCTCTGTTCTTGCTGTCTTCATGTTCAAATGCCTTCACTGTGGCTTGACAGGCTGTTTCCTGTAATGGTGCAAAAGTTATAAGCTTAATTCTCTGCAGGGGGCTATCATCCACCAACAGCCCTTATTGCAACTATTCATTTCAAATTTGGGGGGAGAAAGAGATACTGGGGCCAATCCCAGAGGATGAGATTATTGGGTGATGAAGGTTTACAAGGTTTTGCCCATGAGTCAGTCTCCTTCCAAGGCTTCACCTAGTGTATTCATGCTTGCTGTTAATTTCTGGATTGGTGTAAGGGAGATTCCCCCACCCCAATTGTGTTTTATGCTTCAGGAGATAGACATATATATATACACACGTATATATACAGTTGCAAGAATATTGTATGTAAGGAACCATGCAATGGAAGTATCATTTTCTTGGTGAGGCCAGTTCTGGCAGCTGGTACATGAAACTAGCACACAGAACCAGCTAACTGTTGTGGCTAAAAGCACAACGAAGCATGGTAGAAATATCAAAGCATGGGGCTTGTTTTCCTCATTGCTAGGCTCCAGTCCTTCAAATTTTCCAAAGTCATGACACTGTGGGTTGCCCACGATGAAGAATTTGCAGGATTTGAGATTTAATGAGGCCCACCCAGTTTAACTATAACATTATAATCCTAATATTAATTCAAGGATTAGAAATGAAACTGTAGGACTGGCTTAATAGTCTTGTTAAGTCAAAGCCAGAATAAGCTGAAAGGCCTTTCAGTAAAACTTTCAAATATCAAGCAAAGCTAAATCCATAAATTAAAATAGGATGGAAAATCCAGTGAAATATTTGTTATTATATATAATGTAGGTCATAATTATGTGTTGATACACATCATGGTTAATATGATTAAATTCTGGTATAGATCACCCTTAAAGTTATATATTACACAAGAATTTAAAATTAAAATCCTGCTTGAGTTTTTGTATCATGTCTTTGCTTGAGGAATTCAGCAGATTGAACCAAGTTTCAAACTTCCTGAGACAAAAGTACTAGCTGATTTTTTTTCAACAGTCCTTTCAAAGTAAGACCCTCTGTTCAGAACAAGAAACACTAGTAGCACCTAGTTAATTTATATTTCCTGTGATTTTCTTCTTTTCTTGGTCTGTGATTTAATAAGAAATTCTGTCTCAAAGCTATTCTTTTCATTCTACTTTGACCCTGAAGAAAAGTCATGAAACTTTATAATATCATATTTGGTGATTGTTCATTTGTTATTAAAGAATACTATGTGTTTACTTCTGTTTAAGCCACATGGTTAGGACAAAACATCAGGGACAAAACAAGAATAATGGATTCATATGTGCGAAAAGAAAAAAAAGCCCGCTAAGACTTTTAGTACACACATCTTGGAAAAATGTGTGTGCTTTTACAGTCATACTTGAGTCACGGAACAGTTGGAACTATATGACAAAAATATCTTGCACCATGCACTTATCTACTATTGGGCTCAAAATTTAAGTGATAGAATTATGCAGTTTTTAATTTTATCCGTGTGAAATTTTTCAGAATGTCATAGGGGTCTTCTATTAAATAGTCTGACTGCTTTCATCTGAAAGGGGGGAAGAGTTAGCACTAGTCACAGTGATCTTTATTTTAATTGAAGTTGGATCAGTATAGACTGTTGACAGAAAGAAGGGAAAAAACAGTGTTTTATTGCCAACGGGAGTAAAGGAGCAGTGATCAACACTGGAGAATACAACCTGGATGAAAAATATTGCAGTGTGACAAAGGTCTTCAAGTTCTCAAGTGTAGTTATGATTCTAACTGAGTCAAAAATACTAGAAAGGTAATAAAAATTCCTTGGTGTAAAAAAATAATGCCTTGTCTCTTGACCCTGACAGATATTTGCATGACACGGAATTCTTATGGGCTAAATAAGATCAGAAAACTATAAATATGCTGCTAGTTTTTGCATGACTGATTTTTGCATTGATGCAGCAATATAGGTCACAAAATAATATGTGATCTGAACATTTTTTAAAAAAATATTGAATTACATAATGCTATAAACATTTGGTGAAGAAATATACCTAAGAACAGAGGTATAAAATCTTTGTAGTTCTACAAGGGACTGTCTAACTATTTCAGATTTGCTGAACTATGACATTTTAAATATGCTGCTTGCATCATTACACAATTAACACACTTCCTCCATGACAGCACTGTATGTTCAAAGCATAAGCAAAGTGCATAAAAACAGTTTCTTGTACTGTTCACAATATCTGAATCAGGGTTTATCTGACAGTGTTTCAAATTGATCATTCACTCCAATGGCTTCATAAATGCTCATATTCCCTGATGTTTTCAACTTCTTCACTCACAGTTATGCAAACGTGTTGTAGGCATTACAATAAAACCATATTTTATAAGGAAAAATTATCTATAAGGTATTACTACAATCCTAATTAATTCAGGAATTTAATCAAGTTATACTTCAGTTGTGTTTTTCTCATTCATTTATTCCTGGACTGAAACATTGCATTAGGTGGACAATTGAAACTTGGATATTGTTTTTCAGGAAAATCAAATGTCAACAATCTCTGGGTACTTAACAGGGGAAAAAAAAAGCTAACTATACAGCTAAACCTAGATTATACTAATGCCAAAATACTACAATGCCAAAATCCCCAGGAAATAAAATACTGTAATGCCAAACTTTGTAGAAGTGTTTCTAAAAGAAATTTAACTGTTACTGCAGGGAGCAAGTTTCCATTCTCAGAAACAGGTTTATAAGAGCCACACTTCAGATTTGCTATGTGTTTGATAAGCAACTGGCCACAAGATGTTTTTAATGAATAAAAGATTTTTCTGCCTCCTGCCCTCCCTAACAACAAAAGCCACTAAGGGTTGCATGGGAGAAGATCTGTCAAGAAGCATAGGACTTTCTCTGATATTTTCATTGCATTGTGAGAGACAAGGCAGAGAAGAATGGCCTGCACTGGGAGGAGAGGAATAGCTGTTTGTGCAGTGTTATGGAAGGATCCAGACCTTCCAAATTGGGGTGTTGGAGGGAAGATCTGCCACGCTCCTGGCTGCAGGAGTCACTGTGGAGGCTGGAGGGCTGCTCTTTCTTCCCCTGCCCACCTCAGTGGTGCTTCCATTTTCTTCCTGGAAGTGCGTCTTCTCGCTTTGTTCTGACCAGACATGGGCAGGTACATGCAACAAAAGTGAAAAGAAAGCATTTACCTTTTGTAATGCATTATATGTCTGAATGCTTTCCCATTCCCACTTAGTGCAAATGTCAGAGTAATAGCTGTGACTTATATGTAAGTTCTTAAGCCTAAAATCCTGTCTTTACTTCCTCCATCCACTTTCATGTTTGGTGAAAGGCAGCTGTGAGTCAACATCAAAATATCCATTTTGACCTAATCTGCTGAGAAGTATTTTCCTTAGCTCTATTTGACATCAGTGTCAAGGCTTGCTAGCATTTTATTCAGTTTGGTTTGAAGTGGTATGTCACTGGCATCATTTATTAAACTCTTCCCTTTATATAAGAGTTACCTAAAGTAGTACATTTGGTTTCAGGTCAACATTATCACTGAAATCAAAGTACACAACAGATCACATAATAAAAACAGACATCTGAAACAAAAAAAAATATTGGAACTGTTCTTTATAATGCCATTTGAATGGCAAATTAGAGAGAGCAATATTGTTGTAACTTCATTCAGAATATGTCCACCATCTCTTCACAAGTTGTATATAAAGAAGCTAATGTTGAAAGCACTGTTGCAAATGCCACAATTTGGCTATCAGACTCTAAATGATACATGAGGCTTGACACATGCCTAAAATGTATCTCTCTGTTATTTGATGTTTCCTAGGGCAGAAATCAGTTAAATCTGGTTCGTAAAGTACCGGTAAAAGAAAAGTAAGAAATGCAGGTTGTAGGACAGAAAATGAAATAGCTACATACATATAGGATCTGTGCACTGTAGTACCCATATTTTGTTCAATAAAGTTGACAAAAGTGGTCCGCAAGGGTACCCCTCCTACCTTCCAGCACAGTCTGCACACATTGATGAATTTGACACAAAGGTAGTTACAAGAATAGCTCAGACATCATGGCTGACATTTTACCAAAATCTGGGGACCAAGTTCTCCATCTGGCATGGTGTGTTTACAGCCTGGAACCCATGTTTTAGTCCCATGGTTTGGTGTGGTTAGTGCTCTAAATGGTTTCCAATACCAGTGCTAATTGTGGATTTCTGTGCATGGTGGGTGCAGTGATCATCTGTTTTCTGTACAGGACTTTGTGTGTTATCCAGGAAAATCTTTTAAAAAATTAATAACCTCTGTTGGTAATACCTCATCACAGTGGATGACATGCCTTGCAGCTGTGCTGTAAACATAAGTTCCATAGGTTCTGCCATATTGTTCTCCAGACTAGAGTGGGATTAAGCTAGTGCCAGAGTTCAGTGAATTAGAGTAAACCATGGTTTGTTGATGATTGCTGTCCCATGATAATGGTTTCTCAGAAAGTCTGTGCTGAGTGTTGTAGTCATTTCAGCCCTCTGGGGATGTCTGCTGTGCACTAGAGCTTTGGAGTCTTAATGTGATTCAAGCAGTGTGTTTTCTGCCTCTTTCCCACGCCCGTCTCTGGTGTCTGTTCATATACCTAAAGACTTTCTCTTTTTTTAACCAGAACTGGACATAAAAGGTGAAGGAACTACAAAATTGCTTTCATGTTGACAGGTTCATCATGCCAGATTTCCCATAAAAAGAGGCTATATTAATAAGTGTTGTGGCTCTTGAAAATTTTGGCCAGTTTTTTTTCTTAGTGAAAGTGATTGATGCAAGTCCTCTGTGCTATCTTTGGACTGATACAATGCCCTGTCTTGTGACTAGTCATCTATAATTACTGCTCCCACATTCTTCTGTCCCCCTCCATCCCAATAGTGATCACTTGATTTGGCAGCAGTTTGCAATTTTATATAATGAATTAAGAAAATCTTCACAAAATGGTCTCTTTATGAGTCTGTTAACAGAGACATTTGGAAAAATAGGCATGAAACTTGCATTATTAGTGAAAAAAGGGGGGAGAAAAGATATGCCTATTTGGGGGAATCATCTACTACAGGCAAGTTTCTTTCAATTTTTGCTTTGGAATTCCAATGTAATTTTGTATCTCACCAGTTTCTAGTTACTTCTTAATGTGTTAAATACTTTGATCTGCCCTTACGTATTCTGAAATGTATCTTTTGCAGTTTCTTTACTTGCAGAAATCTCTGTCCTGCTACTTCTGCAGTGAAGATCCAGTACTCTACACAGTTGTACTTTAAGACAGAAAAGAGTAACTTGGGCAGGCAGTCTCAGTTTATGTCTAACCAGCTTAAATATCTCAAAAAATGTCACATTAGTCCAGCACATCTCATAGCAAACTTACAGGCCCGGCTTTGTTTTGTCTTTAAAATGCAGGCCATATAAATAAATTTCCATTGGAGAATTAAAAAGCATGAGTATCAATCTGAAATATTTCCATAATATTTTATCCCTCCTTCATATGAGATGTTGGTATGTCAGGTTGGGCTACATACAAAGAATAGGGACATTTAGAATTTTCTCTGAGCCTGTAAAAAACTACAGCCATGAAGACTTGACAGAAAGAATACGTTTCCAGGTCTCTATTGGTTGCAGCTGAAGTCAACTTAAAATTATTAGTCCAAAGAGATAATAATAAGACTGCATTCTTTAATCTTCCTACCTGATTTGAAACTGGTTTAATTTTTTCTAAGTTAATAATGCAAATTCCACTTGACCCTATCTGCTTAATGATGTGACATAATCAGAAATCATAACATGTTTCATTCCAATATATGCAACTTGGGCACTATGATTATCAGCCGTGCTGTTATTTTATTCCATATCAAACAACTGACCTTATCAGGTCCAAATAATAAGCGCTCATATATTCAAAATCACATAGTTCCAAAATGCCAACAAAAAACAGAATTAAGAATTTCTCCTTATGACACAGAAAACCTAAGCATCACAGCTATACCAGACTGTGCTGCCAGGGTGAGAGATGCTTCTCCCTGGACTTCTTTGTCCTGTCTCTATTTGGTGACAGTGTTTGTGCAGGGAGCTGGGGTGGCTGTTCCTTCTGTCAGGAGCCCAACTGGTACTCCCTCTTGGTGTGCCAAGCAAAACAGAAGAGGGGAGTTATCAACAGGACAATGTAGAGAAGGCAGCATAATGCTTGCACTTGGTTTGGTGAATGAAAGTGGTTTCAAACAGGATGACACATAGGAGGTACTTAGATGCAAGGAGTCTCCAGGAGAAGAGAAGGGACAAGACGGTGAAGAGAGGGAAAAGGATGTTGTCCTGCCCAAAAGAAACATCCTCTGGTGTTTTGCCTTCTGGGTGTTTCAGTGGGCAGAGTGAATTTTTCCTTTCTTCAGCTATGGGAGGCTTCCCTTCTTTGGCGTCTGAGAAAATGATGAGTTTGGCTCAGCAGAAGAAGAGGGAGACAAAAGAGCTGATCAGCATTGTTGTCTCATCTCTTATAACTGGCTCTTCCCTTGTTCCATTTCTCCAAAACAGTGTCTGGAGGAAGGCTAGAGGGTGGTAAAACCAGGACCTCAACCAAGGCATTCTAGCAAAGGATGCCTGTGGGGCTGCATTACGCAGGGGGCTCAAGAGGGACTTGTGAGTAACTGCAGGGCTGGAAGATGAGATGAAATCTGAACAGTGGCATATAATTGGTCCATTTGAATGTTTAGGCTTGGGGAACATCTGTAATCCCCATGCCTTCAGGCCCTTTCATACAATTATGTATACTTTAATTTTCATTGCTTCATCAACTCAGCACCTACACAGTGGCTAGTAAAACCACCTCATTCTAATGAAAGAACAGATAATGTTATAGCTGTCATACATTTGTGGGGTAGAGTGAGCACTTTAGAATTCAAGTAGTTCAGACCAAAACTAGATTCAGTGCAAAACTCCTACATGTGCATTTTAACCTCACAATTTTTTATTACAGAGCAATGAGATCTGTCTTATTGTGAAGGTTATTTTCTTTCCTTAATTTGAGGAGTCAGGAATAATTTTACACTTTTTTAGAAGCCAAAACCAAGTTGACTGGTTTAAAAGATAAATAGTCTGCCAGCACTGAGTGGCAGAAAAATATTTCCTGTATATTCTACTTTCTAGTTATGTATGTGCACCTATAGATTTCTGTGATACCATGTTTCATTGTGATTTGCTAAGCTACATTTGACATAAATTAGAACTTCGTATAGGTGTACTGCTGTTCTGTCAGACTTTGATTGAAACAGCTTGATTTTTATGGCAGTTCTTTACAATTAGTATTATAAATTCTTTACTACACTGGAGTGAAATATTGGGGTTATGCTAGATACTTCTATGAAATCATTACCACAGTGGTCAGCTGTGGTGATCAAGAAAACCAAATCGATTTTTCATAGGAATTATTAGGAAAGGAATAGATACCAAAACAGTGAATGTCTGCTTGTCACAATAACAATCTGTAGTTCACCTTGGGCGCACAGTTCTGGTTCTTCCCAGAAGGAAGGATAAAATTAACTGGAAATGTTTGGAGAAGGGCAGCAAGGGTGGTAAAAGGTAATAAATGGTTTCTGTGTGTGGAAATACTTGGTAAATGGTTAATCTGGGGAAAAAAATATTAAGAATGTATCTTGAAAACCATGACTAGTATGAAGAGGATGGACTGTTCACTGCCTCTCAGTAATAAATATCATGGGAAAGTATGAGAAGTCACATTCAAAACAAACAGAAGGAACTGATTCCCCCTCCAGCAGGGAGAAGGATGATAAGGATGCTGAAAGTTTGCATGAAATCAGCAGGCAAATTCGTGGAGGAAAGCCCATGGAGGGTTACAGAACACGTAGAAATCACAGCAATGCAGAAAGTCCATGAGCAGAAAATAGTTGCTAGCTGGGAAACTATTAGGAAAAAGCATTACATACATTTGACATGTTTTCCCTTTTCTCTAGCACCTATTTATGGCACTTGGAGAGACAGAGTAGTGGGCTAGATGAACCCATCATCTGATCAAGTAGGGCTTTCTTGCTCAAAAAGTTTTATTTACTTATTCAAACAACTTTAACCTCACAGCAGATTTGGTGAAATCATAAATATTTCTCTAAAGAAACATAATGAATGAAGTCAATAGGCTTAATTCTTCCCTTTATATGCCAGTACCCTTAAGAAGGAAATAGGGGAACTTTTTGAAATTGTTCTTTACAATATATCCTTCACTTTAATAAGTTTTTCTTTAAAATTTTCCCCTTCACTTCTACTGATCCTGAGGGGGTCTGTAGAAGCCTGGATGTCTACACCAATTCTTGGATCTAATTGTTCTCCCTGGTTCTTTTTGAAATGTCTGTTAATCTTTCCAGTTAATTTATCAATAGCATGGATAATAATGACTGGTCACATATGCTTGGTCTATATAATGTTCTGAAAATATATAAAGCATAAATACAAATTTTCATAGCAGCATTAACAGAGACATAAAATTTTCATTTCCATTACCTTGCAATAAGAAAAATGTCAGATATAATGTTTAAAATCATAAAGTATTGAGTGAAAATTCCTGATTATTTTTAAATTACTCTATTTCTTCTATGTACAGTATAAAATTTACATCTAGTAAACAATGCTAACAGATAAATTCTGTAACATACTGTAGTAATAAATGACTGCATTCTATGCCCTCCTACTCTGTAGTGAATACAGCTTGATTTTCAAGACAATTCAACATTGTTCTTGGGACAACTCTGATGATAAAGTGGTTGGGAAATCAGTTAGAAAAGAACAAAATGTACAGAAGTACAGCTCTAATGGGTAAAGACCTGATGGCCAGTCTCTAAGATGCTACTGATAATAAACGTCTGTTAGAAAATGAAACATTTTGGGATAGTCTAATGATCCCTACCTTAATGTCCAGAGAGGTCAATTTCTTATGCTTCAAGCAAGACATAAAAGTGCATATAATGCTTATAACTGGGCAACGGTGAAAGGAAGGGTAGAAATTTGGCTTGAGCACACCTAGTAATTAAGGTTATATTGAAGCATTGCCTTCCTTTGTACTAATCTAGCTATAGAATTTTACAGATAGAGGGTCTTTACTCAGAGACAGTGGGATTTGCAAAAGTGCCCATTTGATTAAGGCACACTAATCGCATCAGCTTGCAATAGCACTGATGCAGTTCAGTCACCAGATGCTCCTGCAAATCCTAGATGTAATTTGCTTCAGTAATACTCCATTGCCTGTCCAGCTTCTCTGCCCCACTGTAAGGTAGAGAAAGGCTTTTTAACAACACGTCTCTTGCCCCAATGAAACCTGTTTTATAACCTGGTTACTTGTTGGAGATAAATAAAGTTGGGAAGCAGAGGGTTAGAACTGCCTCAGTCCTGCTCTGCCACTGAAATTGCAGGTTTCTATAGTTGTCACTCTTGGTGCTCTTTTTAAAATAAAGTTTATTCAGAGGTCAGCAGTTAAGCATCCCAGCTACATAACATGTTAAATTTTGTCAGAATTTATCTTCCTGAAAAATTTATGTTCTTGATTAATTTCTTATATTTGCAGTCCTCTTTTATGAGGAGTCAGTACTGCTAACTGCTGTTTGAGAGTTCATTTCATTAAGAGTGAGCTGGATTGAAAATTTAAATAATGTGTATGTTTGTAACATTAAATGTGCAGCATTCACCTCTGAAAGCACTATTTTGCAGTTGCACAATGTTGAAAAAAACAGCTCTCTGCTTATTTGCTGTTTCTTATTACTCCTCAAAATACAGAAGTATCTATGCTACTGGCAATTTCATTGCCAGAGACTTATAACATTAATGCATCTTTAAATGAACTATGGCTAAGACAGTTATAATTTCCTGTAGCATCAGTGGTGTATGCCAACTCTACCTAAGTATCTATAAAACATCCTTCACACTGTCACCAGGTAACATATGTGAATGAGTATAACCGTTGTTGCTTGTGTTGATTTCTTAAGACGAAAGGTGTGGTTTCTGCCCCAGGTTACTTTGCAAGCTGAAACCTGAATGCAGGAACAATCTCCAGAATCTTGTCAAGGCCAAGTATTGAAGTTTCACTTTAAAGTCAGATTTGGATTTTTACTCAATTATCTCAATGATGTGAAATCTTTCCTTTCCTCCCCTCACTCTTTCTCCACCCTCTCAACCAAACCAAATTCCCTTGTGTTAAAATGCCAGCAGACTTTTCCTGCTGACTCCCCAGTCATATACTTTACCTCGTTGAGCTGTTTACCAGCTGCTCTCTTGACCCTGCAACTTTCTCTACCTTCGCTGTTCGCCACAGACCACCTTTGGTCTGTTCCTGTGCTAGAGATCTCAAGATGTGCACATGGTCTCTGTTGCTCTGAACTGTATGGTAGGGAAATCTCACAGGTCATAGCTTTGCTGGAAGAGAGTGTATATATATATGCATACAGAGTGTGTATATGTGCATACTTCATATATACATTACATACAAAATACATGTATGTATTTTACACAAAAAACTCAGGGAACTAAGAGAGAAAAAATATCTCATGGATTAGCCAGTCTAGCAGACACTTCTCAACATGTGTATAAGAAGTTTAGAACTTGATGCATATGCTCAGCCTTGCCCATCCTGGGCCCATCAAAGCTAAAGTACATGCAGAATAGTTTAGTGCTTGTGTATTCGTCAGTGCCAAGGGTGGACAGAATGTTTTCCATGAATTAGATGCAGGCTTATTGAAAAGTAAAGGAGAGTATGCATGCATATGTAGGAGTAGAGAGAAATTCATCCAAACTTGGCAGGGGGGAGGAAGAGTAAAAGTATTTTATACTTGGAAGACGCATGAAGTAAGTAATTGAACACATATAATTGCTATGTACTAAAAAAATCTAAGTGTTTTTCATATCGAAAGGTTGTTCCTCAGTGTTGATATCAAGAGGGTACAGTAAAGAAGTAGTACCCAAATTTGTAAATATTCAAATTGTGTTTTATGTTACTAACTTGTAATTAAGCTGAAAACAATGCAGCTGCTTGTTTGTGAAAAACAAAGGTTTATGTTTATGGCTTTCTGAAAAGTTACATTCACTACAGTGCAGCAACTGTGGTGAGAAAGAGTGAAAAACCCCAGCTTCTCTGGAAAAGTGCCATTGTTGATTAACTGCAATATATTTAAGCTGTGTATAGATTTCTCACAGTTACCCAATAAACACACTGGTTTCATTCTTCGGAGACTAACAATCTCTCTTGTGTGCTCAGGTTCCTTCCAGTTTAGTACACTGTTTCTTTTGAAGGATTTGTTTTCTGGGGTTGAACTTAAGAACTCAGAGCACCCTATCACACTTTCACAAGCTCTCTTTCTAACGAGCAAAGAAGAGGGAGGAAAAAAAGCTCGTCAAGGCTTGTGCCAGTTAAATCCAAGCTCTCAGGGGATTTGTTTTTCTTTTGGCGTCAGATTAGATGTTCAAACCAAGCGGTGTTGTGGGGCTGCGGGTGAGTGTCCACTGAACCCTTAATGCGGCTAATCCCACAGCAGCATATTCCAAGCAGCTAATGGGTGCAAGGGCTTCGCTGACTCTTGCATCTCTGCGCGGCGGATGGACCGAGTGCCTTGTTCAGGGGGCAGTCGCAAACATGTTATTAGTGATGACCAGCAGCAGGGAAACATGGACAGAAGAGTTTGCTCCGGGACAGACTAAAACGCCGAGTTTGATGCTCAGGTAAAGAAGAAGGAGAAAAAATGTTCTTGGGGGGATTTTGCAGCTAGGTTGATAAAGAGAGAGACTTAACCTGGAAATCTAAGCTATGAGTAAACTAAATCCAAGTATAAATATGGCATGTACTTTAGGAATTCACTGTAGACTTCACATTGTCTTATGAATTAATACTGAAGGAGTATTTATGAAATAAGAGAAAGAGAAGATAAGCTTCTTGCTCTATTATTCCTGAAAATACTTTGCTATACTTTTCTAAACTTTTTACTACTTTATTAATTCACATTATAAAGAAGACTTTAATGCAGACTGTTTTGTTATGAATGTGTTGATTTCCTCAAGTTATTCTAATTTTGTTATGAAGACTCTATGGCAAGTAACATAATTTATTATAGCTCTGAACCCTGTATTTGGTTGCAAATCATCTCTGTCACAGAAGGATAACTGGCACAGGGCAATGAAAACAGATGTTTCTACTTTGGAAGGACAAGGAATTATGTAATGAGTAAATAGTGTACTGTGGCATTATGACTCTGTTGGGTAGAATAGTATATTGTTTGAGATCTAAAAGCTGGGAAGTCTTTCTTCCTGATGTGAATAAATGACTTTTTAAATCAGACTTTTATTTTTGCAATATTACATTTGAAGAAATATGATGAAAATTCAAATGTAAATTTTTATATTTAACACAGCTGGGTTTCTTTTCTACTTGCAAAGACAGTATGAAAAAGAGTCGGAAAACAAATTTTAAATTTCAGTTTCTTGGTTTTTGAAAGCCTGCTTGTATACCTAATGAAAAATTTTTCCGTGAAGTACTTGTTCTGGCACTTTTTCTGTTGGATGTCGAGGTTTAGAGAAATTGAATTAGTGGCCATCTTCAGAAAAGACACATTAGGTCTATATAGTAAGTGAATTCACCAAGGTAAATTGTTTGCAGAAGAGTATGCAAAATTTATGAAATTTAATGAAGGATATTTTTAGGAAGTCTTGGCAACATGAATGATAATCATATGCTACGTAAGCACTGGAATAGGAGCTGGTTTGGGATGCCAGGAAGAAAAGTTGGCTTATAAAATCTTTTCACACTTTCTAGAGAAGATAAAGGGTATTGCAGGCATGTATTTAGTGGTAAAGCAAGCAAGCATGAAGATAAAACTGGCATTATTCTATAAGTGCTCCTTTTTTTGTCAAAAATTTACTCTCTCTATATATATACACCAAAGGGGATTTATAAATCTGCAGCTTTGTATCAGTGTGCGCCTTCTTAAGGCAATATGGAAAGCTTGTGTACTATTGGAGGTTGAAGGGGAGAAATTTCAAGCATGTGAGGTCCATAAAATATGTAATGTCAAATGTTAGCATTGCAATACATGAATAATAATTGTAACTTCCTTTCTTTCTCTACAAAACTCAACAAAAAGAAAAACCCTAATTTTCCCACCTAGTATAGCTTCAAAAGTACTGCAGTAAAAGGATCGAATGAAGTTTGTAAAGTTCACTCTGGATGCCTTGACAGTTCTAGAAAGTTAGTTTATAAAAAACCTTTCCTTGCCTGAAAAGACTACTAAATTGAGAAATTATTCAAGATGCACTAGACTTCCAAGCTGATTTGATTGTATAATATACAATGTTGTGATGATGATGGTAATTATTATTATTATTATTATTATTATTGCCTGCATCATAGGCTTGTAAGCATTTAGAAGTTATAATATGTTAGAATTTCAAGGTAGTCTATCCTATGTAATGTAAAACTTTTTTTTAGATTTTTCAGAATTTGTATTTAACTGTCCTTTGCTTAAACATGAAACAAACCTTGCCCTACATTCTGTCATATATCAACTGTTTGCTACAGTAAGTACAGTACAGTAAGTACTTACTATAGTAAGTAAATTTTTAATGCTTTTAATAGACTTTTTCCTGACTGTAAAAGTCATGTTAGGGTGTCTGCCACTCCTACAAAATATGAAGTCTAGCAGATTTTTCAAATAAAAATGCAAGTAGAGCAAGGATAAAATATTGTAACATGAGTGACCACTAGATCCAATAAGTTATTATCTTCTGTAAAAAAGGCAAAATAATAACTTTTTATGTACTGAGAATGATAAGTAATGAATGTAGCTAGAAATTCTTATTATGGTATTTTATGCTAGTAACATTCATTGACTCCAAGAAATTTCCACAGTTCACAATGATTTTCAAAAGTCCCAGAAACACAGCTTTCTGGGTTTAAACATGAAAAACAGGATGCAGACTGAGTTGACAAAAAGCTAACATTAGATAGTTAGTAAGGTAACATTAGTTAGTAAAGGTAATACTTAGTTAGGTTACTATCTAATCTCACATAGTTAGAGATAACTTTAGTCAGTTAGGTAATGTTATAAAGGCAATTTCGTATTTTCTCTTTTTATAGAGATAAGATGCTCAGATTTCCTTTTGGTTATCTAAAGCTCATTTTGCATTATTTAACTCTCAGGTAACTTTGTCGTAGTTCATAGTTTATTTTTCTGTCTATGCTGTGCAATTAAATAGGTAATTTTAATACTAAATACATTTTATAAAATTTTTCTGTTTGAAATGAATTTTTATAGGAAAGTTTCAACTCATCTTCTTATTAAATGAAAAAATTAAATTCTTTCTGGGGGAGTCTTTTAGACAGCTTCCTAGAATTCATATTATATGGAGTGAGGACTGTCTAGATAATTAAAAGGATTTCAGAGCTCTGAAAGTCTCTTGTTTGTTGTCTTTTTCCTTTCCTACCCATCTATCTTTCTTTTTAAAAAGATCTCTTGTGTATCTGCAAATTAAGACTACGCTGATGGAAGTTATTTGTTTTCCTGTGAATACGTGAGGGAAGATCTCGAATGTTATGAACAGGCATAGCTTCATTGAACTTAGTCAGTTTTAGAGGTTACATCAGCTAGTGATCTGACTCTTAATGTATAGAGGTTTTTTGTGTCTCATTTCAGAAACAGATCTTCCTTTTTTTTTTTTTTTTTCCGTTAAGATACCCACATATGAAACTGTATTTTCTGGCTCCATGTTAAACGGCACTCTCAGTACTTATATTAAAAATTGCATTGGAATCACGGTGTTATAAGTTTTATGGTGAGATTTTTTTTCTAGTTTCTGAGATTATTTTTTAATTAGAGTTGACTTAGTTGTATCACTAAAATGGAAATAGATTTTTTTTTAAGTATTTTTAATGAATAGGTGTGTTTTTTCTCTCCATGCAGAAAGCTCTAGAGTTTGTATTAATTCTTCTCCGGTGATTCGTGCTAAGAGAATACAGAGGACAGCATCAAAGTCATCTGGCTAGTGAATATGAACATAATCTTAGTAGCTTGTGTTGGGTGCTTAGCTGTAGAAGGGAACCATAGTTCTAATGGAAAATGCTCTTTGCAAAATGTGCACTGCGTATCTGCAAAGTCAGTGAAGTTTTCTTTTGTGTTTGAAGTTTCTCTTCAGTTGTACTGTAAGTTGTGTTTAATAAGCAAACAGAGCTCACGGCATTTCTTTCCTCTTTTTTAGGCACAGAAATCATGGATAGAAAGAGCATTTTACAAGAGAGAATGTGTTCATATCATACCCAGCACCAAAGACCCCCATAGGTAATTGCATTCTACTTGTATGAAAAAGGAAAGTCAATTACAAGAAAATGTCTATATATGTGTGTGCATGCATAGGTATATGGATATAAATAGTTTGTAAAGACTTATTTGATCAGAAGGTGGTTGAATTATATCTGGAGTGTTGGATTCCTATAGGCACTATTTGTTTACAATTCAAAACTTACTTCATCCAAAAAAAAGATAACTCAAAAGTGGATCAGCATCGATGTTTAAGTTCCTTGTCTCTTTAGTTCAATATTCAGTGCCTTGAATATTTACCTAAACTGGATGCATGATACACAATACTGTCAAAAGAAAATAATTGCAGTGAACTACCAAGTTAAAATATGTGCTAGTCCATGCAAAAGCTGATTATTTAGCCTGATGTCATCTGAAGACAGTAGAAAATGTTCTTTAAGTTCATTTTGTACATATTTAGAACAAAGCATGATTTTCTTAAAATACAGGAGAGTCCAAAGTAAACAAGATCATAGAAAGAAAAGGTAATCTCTGTACTGTGTTGCTTGCACAAGTAGAGGCTTCAGATAGCAGGAAACTGGTCAGCAGAGTTGAAAAGGGGTTTTTTGGAAGATTTGTAGGCCATTTAGGATTGTTCCCCTGTTTGGTTTATGTATACACATGACTCAAGTTTTCCATTTGTTTAATGTCATAGGTGTTGCTGTGGACGTCTAATAGGACAACATGTTGGACTGACTCCAAGCATCTCTGTTATTCAGAATGAGAAAAATGAAAGCAGGCTCACTCGCAATGACATCCAGTCGGAGAAGTGGTCCATCAGCAAGCACACGCAGCTCAGCCCGACGGACGCTTTTGGAACCATTGAGTTCCAAGGAGGAGGCCACTCCAATAAAGCCATGGTAACCATGTTTTTCTCTTAGATTAATAATGTTGCTAGCTCAAAAAAGGCATTCACAAAGAATGAACAACATTCTTTCTTAACTTCATTTTAAAGTATTATTTAGTGTAAGACCGTAACAAATGTTTTTATGTATCATGTCCCAAAGAATTGGTGAACATAATTAACTGTAAAAGCTGGAGTGCAGTGTAAGAGGGGCTACCTTTATGAAGACCGAAGACATGCTAAAGTGCTATCTCAATTTTCTTCCAGTAGCTAGCCGTCCCTCTTTTTCTGAATAACTTTAGAATGCAACTATGGTGTCCAATTGCTGAGTGTGCGTGCAGGGCTGAGAAATTTGAAATATACCAACTTTCTTTTAATATTCATCCAGACATATATCAGAGGATAGACCAGTTAGACTTATTGGTTCATCATTCAATGAAACAAGAGGCCCAGTGAGTGTCTAAGCTAGGAACTGGGAAATCCCTATTCTGCTACAGATTTCCTTGAGCAAGTCACTTAACCATAATACAATGCTATGGAGCAATACCAAAGTATATTAATCTGAAGGTGTTGCTCCACTAAGTTGGAGAGATGTTTCCAGCATGCACACTAACCCATGCATGTATTTCTTCTATGTGGCATTACATAAAAGGAAGAATCTCTCTGGCTCTAAACTGCAGAACCTGGGACTTTGGGAATGGAAGATGAGAATGTACCTAGCACATTGCAGCCAAAACACTGCTTTGGGCAGCAGTGAGGGCAGGAGGACTCCTGGGTGCTCTGCAGAATAACCTGCCCAGCAACCCATACCATCTTCTTTGCCTGAATTCTTCCCAACAGGTTTCTCAGATCTGTCATGATACTAGATGGATTAGAGACAGTGACGAGCTCAGGTACTATGCTAGCAAGAGCCAGATATTTTCCTCAGGTGGACACATAGGTGCTGGAGATGGAATGATTACTTGAGAGGATGGTTCCATTCACGCAGATGGATGTCTTCTTTTGGCAGAAACCAGAAGACGCTGTTGCACCAAGAAACCGATAGAAAATTAGGTCATTTCTCTGAGAGTATCACAGATGCCTTGTGTTCAGTTGATAACCAATCACCTAAAAATCTGCAAGATCATTGCTGGAGAAAGACTCTGATTCAGTAAATAACATTTGTTTGGTGTGAATAAATTGACACCTACCTCAGCACTGAAATGAACCAAACTGTGCTGTTGGTATCTTCACAAGGAGTGGGAACAAAACAGAATGCTTTTCGCCAAAACTGAGAAAGATTCAAGAGATATAGTAACCATCATGCTATTAACCGTATATGGATCTTTTGCATTAAATCTGTCTTTATGAGAAAAGGTAATCACTACAGCTTTTTGACTGATGTCCTTGGAGATCACTATAAAGCAATAAATGGCCCTGCCCAGACAAGAAGTAATCTTGGGCAGCCCAAGAAATGATGAAGGGTTTAGGGAAGCTGTTGATACCAATTTCTTTAAAGGAGTTCTGGTATTTGTTAGTGTTCTGGTGTGTTGGCACAGTGCCATAAGAGAACAGGAGATGCTCCAAGGTATATGCTGTGTGCTCAAAGAAATATACTTGAAGTGGAACTGTGGAGATAAAATTGGAAGTCAAGATGAAGGAAAGAAAAATTCTGTCACAGAGTGCAGTCAGGAATTAAATCATGAAGGGTTTAGAAAAAAGAAGACAAAAAGGGGTTAAAAATCTGAGAGAACTAAATAACAAGTGAAAATTTAGGGATGAATACAGACAAAACATTTATTGCTGGAAAAATTCTGGATTTGTTTTGACAGTACTAGAATCGGGAAGTTAGTTGTATCTGCCATCTATTTGTAGTCGTAAAACCCCACCCAAAACATGGGAACAACCAAATTCTTCATGAATTAAATGAGTCTATAAAAGCTCCAGAAATTCAACCATCCCACTAGTGGGAAAAGTGCTTCAAATTAAACAATTCACTAAGTATCTCTTTAATGGGTGTCCTGCTTTGTTGCTACCAATGAGAAAAACATCTTTCATGTGACCAAAACACAAATAAGGAAGTTTACACAACCAGTAATTGTGCATTTTTTTTAAATGGAAACAAATTTAAGAGCTTTGTTATACTATGGTGTGTTTGTCACTGAAAACATTATGAAGGTGTCCTCATGGTCATATTTCCAGCCCCAAATGTTGTTTTACGGTTTGTTTGTTGTTTGTTCTTTTCTAAAAATATGCTGCTTAGTTATTTTCTAGCTACTGGATGTGAAATATCACTATAGCATACAAGCTGATTTTTGCTGACAATCACGGTAGGTTAATATCGTGCCTGTTGGCTCATAGAATAACCCTGTAAAGCAGCAAGATATAGCAAGCTGACCAACATCAAGGAAAGCCTCAGTGGAAGAATTGGCATAAAATTCACTACCTGTTCCTTACTTTATATATTGAAATGGATGCCCACTCATTAATATTATTAAGCAGGGGAAACACAGAACGGAGTAGTATTGTCTGGGTCTGTGCTAACAGCAAAATGGGTAAATTTTTCTGAATCAGGCTACAAGGAATGAGATGGGGTTTATTAATGGAAACCGTAACCTTAGATTTATAATTGGGGAAACCGGTAGTTAATTAATGGAACAGATTAGTGCATGTAAGACTGACAAATAATTATTTCCTCCACTGGAAGTAACATAATTAGATTTTAATAATATATATATAAATTTGCTAGTAAGTGTATGTATACTTTGCATGTATATTCGCAAGTTACAAATGCAGTGATATAATATTATATCAGTTGCCACCAGACAATTAACAGTGGCATCTTTAGCTGTGGAAATGAAAGTTACACTGAAATTATAATAGAACATGTGGATTTGGAAAAAAACAGAAAAGATTATGTAGGTTTACGCATTGCCAATAGAACTGACTGTGCCATTAATTTCATTTCCATAGCTACATAGAATAAAAATTCTCAAACAGCATGAATTTTGCTAATACCTTTGAGTGTAGTGGGTCTACACTAAAGTACTTGAATCAATAATGTGAATAGCTGAAGGTGCGGCAGATTGTATAGAAACATATAGCCAAGATTAGAACAGATAGGTTAACAAGATCAGTTACTAAAGAGGCCTTTTTTTCAGTCTTCATGTAACCACAGATGATCCTGCACCACTGTGGTTTTTAGATCTCTGTCTATCATGTTTTCTTTACAAGTGGCTCATCTCGTTAATGTTTAAGAAACACATTTAACAGTTTTGCTGTTCACATTTACATTGTTTTTATGGCAGCTTTTCAATTTTGACAGCTGTGAAAAGAAATACATAAGCTTTATTAAGAGCTTTTGCAATAAATCGGTGGATTAAAAAGGGTAGGAAAATTAATAAAATGTGATCTGTTTATATCAGTTGGCTCTTAGTAGTTTAAGAAATAACATTTGTTTGGTGTTCATGTAACTATATACTGGCAATTTATTACCCTAACTATAAGAGCAATTATGAAACTAATGTGAGTGATTCCATTCCAATTATGAGCAATATTCTGAACAATTTCAAAATAGATTCTTGTCATTAGTGGACCAATTAGGCCAATCTTGCTGTGATGCATTTTGCACTGAACTCGTGACCAAACTAAACCAATATTTTTAATTTATTATCTGCCTTTCCGCACACAAAAAAAGCCCTTAACATTCTTTCATTAATTGGTGTGCCTGGATTCCATATCAACCTTTTTTAAAAGACCACTCTTCACAGAACTTGAATTGCTTTGATCACGGTTTTTCAAGCTTAGGTGGAAGATGGCTGTTTGAAAAGCTTTAGTGAATTAAATACATTCCTCCTAACGGAATGCATCCAATGATACATTTAATATGCACAATAAAAAGCTAACATGTTTGCAGCTGTAGGTGAAATAAAGTTTACTTCAGTGTGTTAATTTTACCGTTTCTTATGGTGCGTGGAAACATGAAAGAACATCAGTAGAATTCCAATGTACACAACCAGTTTCTTAGACTTTCTAAAATTCAGATCCTCAAAACGTCATACTTTATTGAGGATATTTGTAAATCAGCCATATAAAAAGGTATCTTTCTGCTTTTAAAATATATTGAGTTTTATCAAATCTATGTAAAAAGGATCTTAAAAGCCATCAGTGCTTTTGAGGGAAAAGAGACTTAATCCTGTAATTTGCATAAACCATGAAAAAGGCAGCAAACGTTGTTTTTGTTATAGTAAATTAATACTTAAAGAACATATACAGAATTTAAAAGATGGTGTCCTACGTGGAGAAAAAGGGGAAATAACATGGAACAACATCTATTCAAAGCCCATTAAAATCAATGAGTGTCCTTCCACTGTTTAACAGAACTGCGATGATGTGTTAAGATGTTAAGAAGAAAAATAACTTAAAAGGAACCAGTCCGGTTTCACTCTAAGTGACAGTTTTTCTGTTGAATTTAGTGAGAATTATACCAGGCCTATTTTGTATGTGAAAATCACACTTTGAGGGAATCAGTCTTTAGCTTGAAGAAGTGTCTGCAGTGACGGAATATTATTTAAGGTAGGTGAAATAGCCACCCAGTACCTGCATGCATCAAAGAGAAATAAAGGAGCAACTTTAGACTGAAGATCACAAAATGTTCTCTGAAGATATTTTCTTTGAAGACATACAACAAAATTCTGAATCTTTCTATTTTTTTCACTGAGACTCTCATCTGCAGTCATTCACCACATACTTTAATGACACAGCTGTGTTTGAGTAACAGAGTAGTAATTTTACCACTTAGGAACTTTGACTTTTGCCCTAGGAGCTTGGAGTCCAACTTGCAAGCATCTGGTTGTTTGACTGATGATGGGCACAGTTATTTTTCAGGAAACCACTTGATAAAAAGGTGAAACAACTATTGGTGTCAAATGGCACCCTTGCTGACTACTTCTATGCTAGTTTAGGGATCAGATGGGCATGACAGCTTGAACCTGATGATTTACCATTTCACAGTGTTATGCTGATGTCAGTCAGGTCAGTCCATAGGTTTTTTGGTTCAAAACTGTACTTTTGCTTCCTATCTTTCCCTGCTCTGCTGACAGATAACAACTGAAGTCTTGCATCCTATTCATACACCACTCCATAAAGAAGGGATTAAATCATTTGCCATTAGAACTGATCATTTCTACAGCTGACAGATACACCAGACAATTTCAGGGTAACAGAGCAGTGGTGTAGCTTAGATTTACATTTAAATTTTAAATCTGCCTCTGGAGGCTATAGCAAAAGAATTCAGGAATAGCAGAAATACTCATTAAGATTCTAAACAAAAACTGAGAAGGCTGAATATTCTGTTACAAGATTGAAAGAAATGAATTTTTAATATGGACAAAAACGGCCTTATAGGTGTTTATTCATAATTTAATGCATACTTTGAAAGTGACGACAAAAGAATTCTCTTGTACTTACTAGTTAACATGTTAAGTAATGGCAAAAGAGTAATCCCAAGCATATCAAACTGAAAATGGCCTCTGTAAGAGCAAAAATGAATCAGACAGTCATAAAAATTAAGGTCTATGCGCAGAAGAAAAATCATGTTTGTTGCCATTGCCCTTCTCAAAAAACTTCTAAACCAGTAAAGCTTATCCATGATGATTTAAATTTTAATTTATGTGAAAAAAACTTTCAGATTTATTTTTGCTTACACTTCCTCTTTATAAAGCAAAATGAATTCTTATCATAAATATAGAGGGGATTTTCCTGCAGTATAAGGAACAAGCAGTTGTTTGTAATAAAAGTTGTCTACTTTTCAAATAAATGTAAGAAAATATTTCTTCTTTGTGATTCACTATTTAGATTTATATTTATTGAAATTCAGAGGTCTTAGTGGATATGAAAATGAAAGAGATTTTAGCCAGTTAATACATAGGCTTAAGGAAGTCACACATTCTGGGGTATAAAACAAGGCTAAAGAATAAAAAAAAAGGTCACTGGCTGAATTAGATAATACATATCTGATGCCATTTTTGCCTTCATCTTAATATCATCCTGGACAATGCAGTGGCCTCTGTTTTCAACAAGTTTGTATGGCCATTACTAATATGAATTAATTATCTTCTTAAAACTCCCGGTCCTTCTTCACCAAAAACCAGACTAAGGTACCAGTGATCCCAAAACATAATCTCCATAGTTTGACCAGCAGAGGTTTCATGTAGGCCCTTTGAAGGAAGTTGTCTATCTATTAATGCCTGTGGTGTTAACAAGGCATTGCCATTTGCAACCTCTGCTCTCTCTAAGGGCAGAGCAAAGGGAGTAAGGCTCAATTTCCTTACAACCCCTCTGATGTCTTAAAACTTTGACAGCCCTCGAATTCAAATCAAAATTATTAGCTTCACCATCTGGTCAGTGGGATCAGGTGCCATGCAAGATTTTCTCAGCACCGATACAGAAAATTGAATGGGTAGCTACTGAGAATGCAGTTCATGTATGTATAAGCTCAAGGGTACATTATGCTCTTGTCAGACATGAATATTGTATGTTCTTTGTCCATTAGCTGTCATGAATTTGCCTGGCTGCTGCAGAGAACATTACTGATGCACTGGAGTGAATGTGTATTCCAAAGTTCTTGCTCAGCTTTCAGTTTGGCTGTGCCCCCTTGCTTTCCTGTGACTATTTGCCCAAATGGGCTTCTGCTTCTGGAAATGTTAAGAATGGTTGTTCACTGTGCAACAACCCATTCTTGCAAAGAAACCTGTCTATTAGCAATGTCTTCTGGAAAAAGTCCTTATTTCTTGCTCAACTAGAAAGAAGTCCACTTTACTGTCATATGATTTACTAAAAAAGAACAACATTTTGGCAAGAAATGCTGATTAGACATGTTAAAAAGGGACAAAATGATTACAAAGTATATGTGGATATTATTCCACCTGGTATGTTACAATAAATAAGTTAGAACTAGGCATTCCTCTGACTGAAAGCAAGGGAGCCTGTGTTATACATCTGATGGCTGTGCTGACAACCTGTCAAGGGAAAGTCTGCTGAAGTAATTCTATATGCGTTGGTTCAATCAGAAGTTTGATAGGTAAGTGGCTTTCTATAACCCATTTTATTCAGTTAAGAAGGTCCTTCCAGATCTTACCAGCTATAGAAAGTATTTTACCCTCTTACAGCCCATTTCTGCTATGCAACTAGAATTCAAAAAAGTATCATCTGCCCTGTTACGGGCTTTGTGAAACCCTTCGTACATCAGCAACAGAAAGAGCAGGAGAAACAGCCTAGAGAGCCAGGCTTGTCAGGAAGGGACAGGTATGTGTATGACATGGTAGTGCTGTAGAAGTTTTGAAGACAGTTGTTATCTTTGAGCACACGCAGATGGGCATGACCTCCCTTGGGGCAAAATGCTGCAGATGTAGCACAGAAGAGCCAAGAGCTGGAAGTGTATAAATGAGTTTCAAAGCACTTTTTGGGTCTTGTGCCCTGTTAGGCAAATTCATGAATCTATACAAATCAGTCTGTAAGTCATTCATTCATCTGAAAAGTACCTGCTTAGTAGCCTTGCTCAGTTTAAGCTTATGTCTGCTTGCACAACCGAGCTTGTTTCTGTTAGTCCTACCTGTTGAGAGTTTGATTTCATTGACTTGAAAATAAGATATGAGTGAGCGCACAGTTGTGACTCTTACTACCTAGGTCATCTTTGGCAGACCATTTAAATTTTTCTCCAGTTTTTGCAGCCATAGATTAAAGACATTTATCTTTCAAGCCTTGCTAAGCATATTGAAACAATTAATGACTTAATGTCCTAAATAAAGGAAAATTGCCCAGCCTGTGAATTGCAAGTGTTCCATTATTCCTAGTTTCCTAGTTTTCTAACTTTCAAAAAATCATCAAGTTAGCAATTAGTTAGTGCTTTTGTCATAAAGGTTGCCTTTTTTCAGTGATCTATTTGGCATAGATCGTATGTATTAGGAACCAGTGAGTATAACCAATCTTTTTTTCTCTACTACTGTTCTTATTTCTGCAGTATGTACGTGTGTCTTTTGACACAAAGCCTGACCTTCTTCTGCATCTGATGACCAAAGAGTGGCAGCTTGAGCTCCCTAAACTTCTCATCTCTGTGCACGGGGGCCTTCAGAATTTTGAACTTCAGCCAAAACTCAAGCAAGTCTTTGGAAAAGGCCTCATTAAGGCTGCTATGACAACTGGAGCGTGGATATTCACTGGAGGAGTAAACACAGGTAACAGCAATTGAAATGAAAGCACAGTGGCATCTAGGAGATTTCATCACAGTAAAGAATGAGGACTGATGAGATTAAGAAGCCATTCCATGTTTTATTTTATTAGTGTTGGCTGTACTATGTGCAAACAAGAAAATGCCAAGTTCATACCAGCCTGGCAGCTACCAGGGAATAAAAGGTTTGCTAAAGTATGAAAAGCACACTGGGGAGCTGAAAATAAAGCCTCCTGTGAGGCAATTATATTAGTATATTGCCAGTGAAGACTTTATAAGTTCAACACTAAGCTACAGGGAGGGACTACTAACCAGAAACCAAAGAAGTCAAACTCTTATTACATACAATGAAAAACATTTTCATCCAGAAAAGACCTTTATTTTATCTTATAAGATGATGTGAACTATGAAAGGAAGTTTCTGTTTTGTGGACATGGTGGTAAACTTTATCGTGAATAAGTGTCACTTTTTCCTTTCTTGTAGACAGCTTGACCTAATTTTTTTCTATTACCCCTCCAGCAAGAGCAATATCATTTCCATTTCTATTCAAAGTTCAGAACATCTGGAACACACCATATGGGTTTCCTAATGACCCAAGATAACAGCTGGCCCAGCTGTGCTGGGAGATGGCATGTAGGTTTTGGGAATAAGCTACAAAACATAGTTCTCCAGATAAAAAATGTTGGGCAGTGGCCTCCCAGTTACCCTTCCTGAAAGAGGCAGAAAGAAGGAGACAGCCAGGGGAAAGTCAAAGAGTTCTCCTAGAGAGAAATGCCAAAAGTTTTGACCTAGGACATGTACTTGTAAATTCTTACATCACTGACATTTGCTGCAGTAACAAAGCTATAATTTATTATTCTAGTAATCCCACAAAGTGTGTCCTCCTACTGTCTATGGAAAACTTTGTAATCACTCTATCATGCATTAATTTTAGTGCATTGTGGATCAACTCCTACATATTTGAATATGAATGCTTAATAGGAGTCTTAGACTTTTTAGTTTCCAGAGCACATCAAATTTAAAACAATTTTCAAGTTTATCACAGCAGCAATATAAATAGCAAAGAAGAGGCATAGCTTCTGAAGTGTTAGATAAATAGACAGACTCACATGTATGTAATATCCCTCACATCTCTGCAGATCAAGGAAAAAAAATTGTTTCAATGTTGACCTGTGTATTGTGATGATAATAGTTATTTTATTTGCCAGATACTTTTGTAGTGATGATGGCAAAGACAGATATAAATTTTAAGTTAAAAACACATTAGAAAACTGTAGATATTGTACACTCGTTGCAGTGGATTACCACAGGAACTGTAGGAATCAAACTACAGAAATTTTGTAAAGAAGGACTGACTATAACATTTGCATTTGGTAAGTGCATGGCTGCTTCATACCAGTTTTCAAATCATCATAGTTACAAATGCCAAAACAATACAAATGAACCAGGAAAGTCAACATAATTACTGTTGAAAAGGATTTTTTTTCCTGTATCAAAAAATTACCTAGACAAAACAATGAAGTTCAAGTTGCTGTGTGTTATTTTAAAAATATAATCCAGAAGCAGTTCTGCATTATCAGTTAACTCTCATTGCTGTTTTGATTTCTGGAGCAAAGCAGTTGATTGCTCCAGGGCTAGGTTTTCAAACTGTGTAGATGAAAATTAAGTGTCTTATCTCTATGTGAAATTGTACAAATTGAGAATTTCTGAGTACAGTCTGTTCTGTTGATGATGAATTTTTAAATCAGACTACTCTTAAGGAAAAGTATAATTGAAAAATCCTGAAATACCACTGTTGGACTGAGAATCAGTGATGTGACAAGGATGATGCATACCTGGCTATAACCAGGACTGTTAAATGACTTAAACAAGTTGTTCTGAATATTCATGTCATGCTGAAAGTTGATTATTCTACATATCAGAAGTTTTTGCAGTCTGGATGGATTTACTGCTTTGAATCCTTTGGGTTGCTGGATCACAGCTTAATTCATAGCTGATTGCAGGTACAGGGGTTTTTTTCATTTTTCCACCACAGAAAGGAAATTAGACTCCAAGTCTCAGAGGATTTGTTAGGTTGTGGGGGTTTTTCTTACATGGTTCATTTACAGTGCAGAAAAACTATGGCTAAAATCACATCTATTGTGTGACTGTTGCAATTCCAATCCAGTCATCTTGAAATTGTGGATTCTGAACAAGAAGCAAACACAGAAACTGCGTAACAGATAACAACCACAGCAAAGCCACAGGTCTGCTTCAGTGCAGCCACATTATAAAAAGTTATTGATACGCAGGTAAAGAAACTGTTTTATGAAAAGGAAAGAGGAATGGCACTTGTCGTCTGCACAGAGATCCACAGAAACACGGACAAAGTTGACCTAAAGCATACAAGGCGCATTACCAGAAAGCACGTGGAAGAGAGCTGGGGAGCAGCCATTCTCTCTGTACTAATTTTTGTTTTCTCACTGATCCCCAGCAGGTTTTCTAATACTCTGCTGGAAGCTATCTCAGGTGACTGAATTGGTTCAGAAAATATGGTAGAATAGCTCACCACAGAGTAATGTAATGATGTTTTCACATTGCTGTCCTTTATTCAGACAGAAGGGAACATTTGTGTGCAAGCTACACTTTTGGGGGGGCTTGGTGGGGCACTAATTCCTGTGCTTCTTTCTGTGCTTGGGAAGGATACAAATGCTTGCATGCACATATGTTTGTGAATACAAGTGCAGATAAACAAGTTACAGTCAGCTGTCAACATTTCCATTCTTATTTCTAGAGCTATATAGGTTTTTTTCTTGCTACTTAATATTTTTTAAATTTCATAAAATGGACTTACAGTATTACTGTAATAATAATCAATAGGAATATATTCATAGCTGTACTTAATTGTAGGTATATGCATAGGTGTTCCCTAAAAAAGAATTCTATACTAAATCCATACCATAATGAATAAAAAGGACATAATTATGAATTTCTATTTTATGCTGTTTCTTTCCCAGGAGTCATTCGGCATGTTGGAGATGCACTGAAAGATCATGCCTCAAAATCTCGAGGGAAGATCTGCACCATCGGTATAGCTCCCTGGGGGATTGTGGAAAATCAAGAGGATCTGATTGGCAAAGATGTAAGCCCTATATGGACATAGATCAACTCCAATATATATAAATATTGCAGTTATTTTTCCTTTCCTCTCCATCCTTCACTTAACAATTCCTCATAGAACTAATGTCTGGAGCAAAAAATAATACATACACAGGATTTCTATTATGGTTGATAGCAGTTTTGAAAGGGCAACAATATAAATTCCTGCACTGTATGTTCCTTAAAAGTAAATGATAAAGAAATTTCATTAAATGCTATTCTTGAAAATATCTTAAAGTTTCATCCTTAGAACACTATGAACCTTGAGAAGTGACTAAGAAAACACTGATTGCAAAGCTTGAAGTCTGGTTTATTTTGAAACAATACTATGATGCATTGGTTAAATTCAGAATTGCAGACGGTCCCCCTTATAATACATTCCATCCTATACGTTTTTATTACTGCAGCTGTGAAGAGTCTTATAAGTGTATTGGACATAAGATCAGACCTCAAAGAATCATTGCTTCAGTCACCTTCTGAAGGGCAGAGTAGGTGTCTCTTGTACTTTTTCGTATCACTCTTCTCTTTTAAAACTATACTGTCACTCAGAAAGATTAAACCCCCAATTTTAAATACATCAATATTTACTTACACTGGTTATGTGTTACCTGAAGTTTTTTGTGAGCCCTTTTTTTACCTCACCCCTGGTCCATACCCAAGCAATCTGCCTGAGAATCAGCTAGCTTTGAGTAGAGAAGAGATATAGTCTTCATTCTGCCTAATGAACATTTTTTTTTTTTGTCTACATTACTCTAAACTATTCTTCTCTGTATGTTTGTCCATTAGCAAGTTGGGGAGGGGAAGAAGATTCAATTATCAGTTAGGTCAGAAGGAATTACAATGAGCATGAAGAAATTGATCCAACTGGAATTCATTGCAATTCACTATTAACATATAGCCATTAGGGGGAATTGTACTAGCATGGGGTTTTGTACTCTAATACCACCAGCACTTGTATAATAGGGTTACCAGTACATACAAACAAGCAGCAGTAGTACTGCAGCAGTAATTCTGAGCCACTAATGAACTCTTCTGAGATGCACTGTATAAGGTGACTAGCAGAAACAGCTAATCACAAAGACAAGGTGCATCTTGTTAAAGAAGTGTAATATACACTTCAAGTTCAAATATGCAGTCTTTACGGACTGTGCATGGAATTCTGGAAGCATTCTAAGAAGACAGCAGGCAAGAAAGAACATCAAATTAGTCATTAATTTTGAGCCGTCGTTATTCCTGAATTAGTTATTTCCACCTGTTGGAAACTTACCTACCTCTGTTCTCAGCTAGTCTCCACCTGTTAAAGAGGCTCTGGAGCCTTCTTCCCCAGAAAGAGCTAAAGAAAGAAGTTGGTTTCCGAGCTGTTCCAGCTAACTGGAACAGGCCTCCCCGATTTCTTATTTCTTTAAGAGAATTTTTCCTCTAAATATGCTTCAAATTTAACAGGAAACCAAGAAGTTGTATGTTAATTAAAAAAAAAAAAGCTTGCTGGTATATCAAAAAAGGTTAATACTTAGTCTGATCATAAGACAGAAAGTGACAAAAGTTTAAAAAACAGTAAAGACAACAAATTTGGGTAAAGTCTTCCTTTAATGGAGCCACAGTTATATCAGTAAGATTGCAATTACAGGGTCATCACTGAAGACAAAATAGTTCCAAAATGTATCTGTGACAGACAAAATTGAAACTTTTCCTCCGAACCTCCTGGCCCCTAATATTTTCATAAAATGATTGATCAATGGCATGATGCAATGCTGAAGCACTTAGGTTTTATCCATCTCTAATGCACATGTAATGATACTGCTTTATGCTTATCAATATTGAATTTCATATTCCATTTTATTGCCTAGTGAGGCTGCTTTATGAAGACTTTCTTTAACTCTTCATAGTCCACTGAAATATCTGTAAGCTTTTCACACTCTCATTAGCCCCAAATCCCTTACAACTGTAGTAGGCCACTTATATCACTAAATCATCTTAGTAACACTCAGTCTTCGCAAAAATTAACTTTTCCTTCTTACTGTTTTCAATCCCTTCCCCTCAGCTTTCCCCAGTTACTAATTCCTCAAAGGACTTTCCCTCTTACCCAATGTGTGCAGTTTCTTTAGAATCATTTGGTGAGGAAGCTTTTTGAAAATCAAAGCATTGTATTGACTGGCTCATTAGAGGTGAATGCTGTGAAATGAACCAAGAAGGGGAAATATAAATAGTACCATAAGCATGTAAAATGCATCATCATTAAGCAAGAAACAAAGGCCACAAAGGATTATGCGGGGGGGGGGGGAAGTCAACCAATAGTAAAAGGCCTGTTGAACTCCAGCATCAATGTGGCTTTATGCCTATATGCACTATGTCTAGTTAAATTATGATCAGAACTGAGGAGTTGTCAAAACATACCCTTCCAGCACCAAATGGATACAGAAAATTGTCTTAGTCATGGCATTTGGGGAGGGGGAGGGAGAGGAGGGGAGTTATTGCCATCGCACATGCCCCAGTGCATGTTGCCTCCCTGTGCCTTGTGCTAAGTCAGGCATGCTCAGCAGACCTGTGCGTCTTCCAATGCTCCAGCCCTTGCGTGGCCTGTATGGATCTTGAACTCATAGCCGAGGTGTTTTATTACATTTACCAGTCCATCCAAATCAGTCAGGGCTTGGGAATCCAAAGGGCTTTCCTCAGAGCCATAAAGAGAACTGGCCAAGTTAAGAAAATTATTACTGTTGTTTGCTATTTGTTATACTGTGATGGTTAAAGATCCCTAAGAGACTTGTCTCACTCCAGTACTGTAAAAGCAATATAGCAGAAAATAATGCCCCTCTTAACACACTTAGATTCTAATTTAAAAACAAAGTGTACAAGGGAAGGGTAGTTAGTTGCCTTATGTCCAATTTTCTGACGGAAGACTGAGAAAGTAAGGTGGCTTACTCAGTCTTGTAAAAAAATTGGATTATAAACACGTTTCTCCTACATACAGAGCCATTCTTCTTTTTAAAAGAGTGCACTTTCTGAGTCTTTGGAGCATGCACATCTTTCCATTTGGAGACTGTTCAGTCCTCAGTTGGGTTTAATTCTTAGTCACCTCAGTAGGAACAGTGCCTGGATTACAAAGAGAATACTGATTTTAGTACTTGCCTTTTGCTCAATGAAATCATTCAAATAAGTTGCATTTTTAGTCCAAAGAAGCTAGTATTTGAGACTTAAATCAAAATATGCTTTTATTGTGTGACCCAGTGAAAAGGACATTTCCAGCATACTGTGATAAGTCATTGATCACTCAAGATGCTGTAGTATATAACCAAATAACTTAAATAGAATTCTTTTTAGTAATTAAAGTTATAAGGGGAAAAAAAAAAACCCACACTTTTTTTACTGAACTAATTGAAACTAAAATAGAGCTTCTGCGCTGCTGTGCTGAATCACTACAAAACCCATGACACCCACTCTTCCATGCCTGCTATATAAATCCTTCCATATATGGATCCAGCAGGTTGATTTAAGGAGAAGTTCCTAAATTGTCTCCAAATTTCTTGGGTTTTATTTGTCTCCCTTAGAGTACTGTTACAGCCGTGGCTTATAGTCTGTTTCTCTCCCTGCGTTACTTCTTTGATCTTTCAGTTACGCTCAACAACTAGAGTATGGCAAAACTGAAGCTCAGAAGAAATTTTGGAAAAAGTAAAACACTCATTCTTTTTGACAAGGCTTTAGTCAGTAAAAAGGAAGCAATAGTGGTCGGCTTTTATCATTTAATGCAGCAGAATGCACAACCGAAAACATAAGGCAACTTTGTAGACTTGTCCATAAACAGATAAAAGTGCTACATAAAAGCAAAAAATATTATCAGAAAGAAAACTACTTTCTCACAGCAAATTTATATCTATATAATAAAAGTATATTTATTACACAAATATAGATAACATTATATATACTATAATATATAATATAATATTTTTATATATCATATATGTTGTATATTTTTTTAGTTTTTATATATATATATATATATATACACCCCTTTCATGAACTCTGTGTTCCAGAATAAATTACATTTTTTACTTCCTAGAACTCAAATGTTGAAAGCACGATCGTTGCAGTTGTAGATGTTCTTTATGGACTTCACTAATAAAAGATACTTGTTCTTTTGTACTGCTCAGAATATTCAGAAAAAATAAATTTTATAAAACTGAAGCAATGAATATACTGCTAGTTGAAACCTACTCTCTTATGCAGCTGAAATCATAAAAATAAGGAGCAAATATTTTCCCATTTTATATAAAAGCTAAATTTATATGGTACTAAATATAAGTTGAATACAAAGATCCTTAGATACTTCTTTTGTTAAAAAATAATGCCTGGCTTTGTCAGTCTGTTTCTAGATAATGCTTCTGATCTATTAAAGACTGCAGTTTCTGAGTAACCAATTTTTATATTAGTGCAGTTGCTGAATTTTATAACTATAACTGAAGGTAACAACATGTCATCAACAAAGTTTTCTACGGGATACTCAAATGGTACTCACAGCAGAACTCTTCAGTCTTGCTCTACCTGCTCAGTTATATCTTCAGCTTTTTTCAGTATTGATTTGGATGGTGGTATAGGGAAGAAATTTAAAAGCTGGAAGGTTGTATGCACTTTAGAGGGCAGGGTCACAACAGAGAGGTTAGAAGTCAGCCTGTCGTGGAGCAGGTGCTAGCATGAACTTCCCAAAATCCCTGGACAATAACAGACTAGACAAAGTCTTCAGGAAAGTTGGGGACCTTCCATGTTTTAATGGGTCACCAGGTAGTCATTAATATTTTCGATTACATCATAACTCAATGCTGTTTCAGAAGGATGAGTATTATGCTGAAATTTAGTACCAGGACTGATATACAACCTTGGGAATCATTCATTTTTATGGCACTGGGCACACATGAGGCCAATGTCTATTTATAGGACAAGTCAAGGAAGAGCAAACAGGAGGTGCAGAAAACATAACGAATGAGGAAAGCTTAAAGCTTAAAGAACTGGAATTGTTTGCTACATATTACAGCTGAACTAACTGAGGAAGGCTTATTTTCATCAACACACCAAGTCCTGGCCACTCTCTTCTCCCTGATCCCATCAGTAAATTCTTTGTTATAAAGGACTTCACTCTGTCGGTACAAAGTCCCCTTCATTTTCAGAATACCACCTACCTCCCTGAGATTGCCAAAGATTGTCCAAACCAGAAAAAGTGTGCATTCAAGAATTAGCATTGCCTTAGAATTAGTGTCTCCTTACCATTCATGTATATGAAAAAAAATCATATAGTGGTCACACTTGATAGGTATGTGGCCAGAACTCAGCACTTTAAACCATGGTCTTTAAAACATGTTCTGGTGAGTATTGTCAGAAAGACCAGCATTCATATTACCTGCTCTGTGTGTGTATACCAGACAACAGGTACATCAGACTGTCAAGATGGGCTACATGTTTCCTTTTCATCTTTCATAGTAATCTGAAAAATGTTAGTTTATACCATGAGACTACTTCCTTCTGTCTCTCATACTTCTTTGTTTTGACAGCGTCAGAAAGATTATGCTTTGATTTAATTATTTTCTGCAGGTTTCAGAAAGATGATAAAAGTTACAAATCTCAGGCAACTAATTAGTAAGTGTATATTACTTTATTGTTGTTGGATTTGTTGTTACCAATTTTGACTTGGGTTTAGTAGATACTTTGCATTTATCCTTCCAGAATTATGTTATTCTTTGAGAATAAATTGAATTGCTAGGGGGGAAAGGGATTACAAATAACCATAAATAGTTAGTTCACAAGTTTGTTTCACTGTAACTTTTATCTAATGTCAAAGTATCACACCCCCCCTTGCAGGCTGCGTCAGGAAATAATTATTACTCTAAGGAAAGGCATAAGGAAAAGAGATTCAGCTCTCTTATTGCTAACTACAAGGTGGGAAGCATGCCTGGGGCAAAGCTGGGGACTGGCATATTTGTAGCATATACGGAGAATTTGGACCATGATGCTTCCAGGATCCTTTAAATTAAACCAACAACTACTCTATTCCCTGGTGTACCCCAGAACAGTGAGGCTGCAGAGAAGGCTTAATTTGAACAACAGCTACTACTTTTTGAGAAGCAAATCACGCATCTCTTTCCTTCTCCTGTGCTACTCTGAACACACCAGGTTTATTTTAAGTTCTTTCACCTTTCACCTAGCCTTCACCGAGGCTGCTCAGGTCCATGCGTTGGATCACATGGCACAGGCATGCTCATTGTCCATGGTGAGTTACCCTGAGCGATTTTTCTAGTGCTGTCCCTATGCTGAGTGTCATGTGCCCACAGGGAATGTAAGCAGAGTGTAACACTGCTTTTAATTCAAGCTTGCTGCCACCTCGGGATGCAAAGGCAACTAACTGCTCTGGTTAGCCCAGCACCTCGCCTATTGACAGAATGCCCTCAGCCCGTGCAGCCTTACTACTGCTTCACAGCATGGCTGCTGTCACATTCATTAACCTGTGTTTAGAGGGGTTGTCTTGAGCATAAGTGCTTCCTTTCAACTCTGCAGAGGAAGATGCAAGGCGACATTATTCCCTCTTCTCAATGCAGAAGGAGGATGAGAAAACATTGCAGTCAAAGTTTCCCCAACCTTTTAACTTGCCTGTAAAATGTAAGGGATTGAAAAGAACGGAGGAATGGGAAGCATAAGAGTGAGAAATTGAAAATCTGCTGAGTGTTGTGTAAAAGCAATTCACCTCAAGGAAATAGCCTCAAAGCCTAGGATTTTCCTGCCTTCCTGAATATTTTGCTTATCCTTTAATCAGGAAAAGAGTCTGACTGTGTGGTTTGTGCAATTTATTATTTTTTTAAAGTATTTCAGCTGTTGAACCGTGCATGCTGTGAACAGCTCGATTGAAAATAATTGTATTCTCATTTTCACATCTATAAAATTTATTCATCATAAGATTCACCTTGTAGCTAAACAGCAGACACAGAATGAAAGGGTAGCCTTCTAATCTGCCCTGCAGCAGCATTACTAAGTCAATGTGTGGAGGCTTTGGTGCTGCAGCTTATTAGAACTGCAGATCAAGCTGTCACCATTACACAGTTTTGAGCTGTGGCTCTCGGGGACAAAGCACAAGCTGTCAGTAGAATTGCATGCGCAGCAGCTCGTAGTCATACAATGAAAGGGCAGCTCAAGTCATTCGTCTTCTATCAGATCTTGCTGGCCTGTGCCTGCTATGTATTAAAAGGTGGGGCAGGTACCAGTTTAAAATACCTGTAACTGTTTTAGTTTGATTTTATTTGATTCTTAGGCATGTGAGGAAGAACCTTCTTTTTCTTTCTGACTGTGGCATGGGAAGCATGGTTTCTGTGTCTGTAGAAGCTAGTTAATGAACATGTTCCAGCAGTATATTGCTGTTTGTTAAGCTATATGTGCCGGTAGAATAAATGTTTTATGAATGGGGCACCAAAAGAAACAGTACAAGAGAAACTTGAGCCAAAGCTATCACCTGTTCTCACAGTGGAGTGCACTGCCTTGCTGCTGGCCAGCTGCCCTCTTGGTCTTCTCAGACCTATTTCCTCCCTTTTGCAGGATGAACAGCTTACAGAGTACCCTCTGTGTGACAGTTGATAATAGCAGAAGAAGTCTGTGGGTTTCCCCTTGCCATCCAAGGGTTCACCAAAGTGCTGCAAGCATTCAAAGTGAAAATAATAGAGAGAGATCTCTGGCCAAAGTATTACTAACACATATTATTTATAAAGAATTACATCTCAGTTAGAGAGCTCTTTAGAATAAAAAAAAGGGGGAGAGAAGCCTAGGAAGAAATTAATAAGTTAATATATTTCTGTCTGCAAGTATTTTTGCCAAAACTTGAGTGTACACTTTTGTGCATTAAAAAGCTCTTGTTAGATTTCCAAAGTGAACAGTGCCAGAGCTGTGAAGAAAATTCCTTGCAGATGAAGTATAGCCCAGCTGAGTTTTGTAAGAAGTCACTTCAGCATTTCTTCAGCTAGGACATCATTTTACAAATTTTCAGGAGTTTTGTCTTTCCAAAAAGACAAGACATATGTAAACAATACAGTGAAAAATATTTCTAGGAATTGTCTTCGAATGATCAGCCAGGATCCCTTGACACAGCACAAATTCTTTTGCCACATCAGTGCAGTCTTAGATATGTCACTGGAGACCCACCGAAGTAGCTGACAGCCAAATGTGGCCCAGTGCTATTATTTAGTCTGTCTGCAGGCTATGAGTGGGATAACTCTGCAACAATTTACTCTGCAGAAGAGTTTCTCCTGACAAAAACAAATCCACTGAAGTGTAGCAAACTCCCCATTGAATGGAAACTTTCTAAAGCTGTTGTGAACACAGGCAACTGCCTTTGTACTATGCTAAGAATGTGCCCACAGTTTTTTCCAAGGAGGACTGACCGTTAGATGGACTTAACACTGAAATGGTGGCCATTGATGCTACTGAAACAGATTACCGTGGAAAACCCTTTAAGCAGTGTCTGTGTCTAAAAGGTCGGTGTTTACAAAAGGTGGCCACAAGAGGTGGTTTAAATGCTAAGATTATTTTCTAATTTACACATAGAACACAGCAGTGCTTGAGTGCAATATTTCAAACAGTTTTGATTTTTTTCTTTTGTATCATCTTGTCAGCTGGTATCTTATAACTGATTCAAAGGGTCTTTTCTGTTTAGTACTTTTTTTTCCTCTGTCTCTAAAATGCAGGTGGTCCGACCATACCAGACAATGTCCAATCCCATGAGTAAGTTGACAGTGCTCAACAGTATGCATTCTCATTTTATTTTGGCTGACAATGGCACTACTGGTAAATATGGAGCAGAGGTGAAACTTCGTAGACAGCTGGAAAAGCACATTTCACTTCAGAAGATAAATACAAGTGAGTAACATTTTGCATGGTTTTTCTTATAATTGCAATATATCAAAGACACTATGAGTTTAAATAGGCAATAAGATCTGTATATTTTGGGGAGTAGTTCTACTGTCTAAAAGGGTGAGCATGAGCTAATAAAAGCGAATAATGGTGAACAAAAATAATAAAATTTGATTTGGGGTAAGGGTACAGGACAAATAGCTGAATTTGTTTCTGATAAGATTCAAACAATATTTGTCAAGGGTCTTCAGGTTCAAGTCTTTGGTACCCCCATCTCCTTAAAACTGTATACAGTTCTGGTCCCCTTTGTTTGGTAAAGAATACAGTGGAATTAGTAAAGGTAGAGGAAAGGGTGACAAAAAGTAAGGGAGAGCTTTTTATGCTAAAGACTTTGCAGGTTGGATGATTGAGGTGTATAGAGGTATATAAAATCCTGCATGGTTGCAGGAAAGATGACTGAACAAGTCAAGCAGTCCCAGAGCCATTGATATTTAGAGGCAGAGGGAGTATCCCATTGAAGTGTTACTACATGTTTGCACTATGTTTATTAGTTTTTCCTAGGCAGCTGTCATTAGCCACAGCCAGAGGCAGAATATGAGGTTAGATGGTCCTTTCACCTCATCTTTTACAATCATGATGATACATTCCACACCATGATCAGACTGAAGCCCCAGTTTTTCTCTCAAAGTTATAATTTTTTTTCTTTTATAATCATGTACCACTTTCCTATGTAAAATGAAAAGCAAATAGTCACTTAAGTAAGCTTGGATAAAATAAAAGATGATATCTCAGTATTACTGTTTCTGTAGTGTACAGATGCTTAATTTAGATGGGGTGTTAATTTCTTTCTAGATATTTTGGATTTTTTTTTCTTCTGTTTACAACCACTTATTTTTTAGAAACTTGGTACTATCAAAAGAAAAAAGGATCAGCTCTAGAAATTGAACCTAGCCCATATATAGGGAAGAAATCTTCCTTTGGACATTAGCCAGGCAGGAATTCTTTTAGTCTCACAAACAAACCTCAGTGTTGTACCTGCATAAGCTACCTTTAGGAATGAAAACAGAACTCATTTTTCAAAAGTGCTCATATGCCCAGCCTTTCTGCTGACAACTGTCTATAAACATACAATTTTGAGGCCAGGAAGAGTGACGGTTTTTGTGATATAGACACTTGAAAGTGGAATGAGACTAGGAAATACATTTAAGCTCTCAGACATCAGATGATAACGAATTACAGGCAGGCCCAATGGGGTGAACATAAACTAGCGTGTTGGTCGTGCTTGATAAAGCTTTCTGTATGATGAGTATATTCTGTGCTTAAATTAAAGTGATGTGCTACTTACACTTTTCAACACCAATGCCTGAACTACATGTACTACAGGCTTATTGTTTTTATGATATCAGAGTATATATTGCTTTTTCTCAGAGACCAGTGTGTAGGTATGCACAAATGTGTGTGCATCCTAAGCAGTGTGTGCATGCCTATGTGTTTCCTTAGCAGATGGAGATAGTACAATATAATCCTAGGTTGACACCCTGGTTTCAGCTGGGATAGTTAGTTGTCTTCCTAATAGCTGGTATAGTGCTATGTTTTTGAGTTTGGTATGAGAAGAATTTTGATAACACTGATGTTTTCAGCTGTTGCTAAGTAGTGTTTAGTCTAAAGTCAAGGATTTTTCAGCTTCTCATGCCCAGCCAGTGAGAAAGCTGGAGGGGCACAAGAAGTTGGCACAGGACACAGCCAGGACAGCTGACCCAAACTGGCCAAAGGGGTATTCCATACCATGGGATGTTACATCTAGTATATAAACTGGGGGAGTGGGGGTCAGAGGATTGCCCCTTGGAGACTAACTGGGCATCGATCAGCGGGTGGTGAGCAATTGCATTGTGCATCACTTGTATATTCCAATCCTTTTATTATTACTTTTGTCATTTTATTAGTGTTATCATTATCATTATTAGTTTCTTCTTTTCTGTTCTATTAAACCATTCTTATCCTACCCCATGAGTTTTACTTCTTTTCCTGATTCTCTGCCCCATCCCACTGAGGTGGGGGGGGAGTGAGTGAGCGGCTGCGTGGTGCCTAGTTGCTGCCTGGGGTTAAACCACAACAGTTGACCAGCAACAAAAATCCACACTTGAAAATTACATATGATGTAATCAAATTGTAGAAAACTGTGCCATAAATAATAATTATTTTGAGGACTTTTATACGAAAAATGTGAGCTTTTGCAGTTTACAGCACAGCATTGTGTTGGGGAAATCTTTGTGTTAAAAACTTAATCTCTTTAGAGAGATTTAACTTAATTCAGGTTTGAACAAGAGGTTTATCTGTTGAAAAGTGATTGATGGATGAACCTCCAAACTGTGGTGGTTCAAGTCACATGCTTGCCTGACCTCTTCAAACACCTACAAAAAATGAAGGATTTCTCTTCTTTGGTTTCTCTCTGCCCCTGCCCCACCACCCAGGAGCATGTATCTTCCTTTTCCCTTTTCTCTGTGACAGAGTACCTCTATCATTTAACATCTCCCTCCCGAATCCCTCTCTCTCTTATAAACACAAAAGCACTTGGGTCTCACAACATTTCTTCAAAACAGAAATGTGAGAGAACTGTTAAGAAGGAAGTTGCTGGTAAGATTTGTACGTCTTGGTCCAGTGACATCCCAAATGTTTCTGCCACATTTTGTTTTCCTTTGTTTAAAAGAAGGTGACTGAGTCCTACCCAGCCTCTAGTTAATAGAAAGGTGACCATATGGATGAGAGAGAGCACCACCTGCCTTGTTGGGTCAGCCAAACAGATGGCCACTTTCCGATGCCTTTCCTTACCCTCATTCCTAGCATAACACTGGAGTTCCTTGGCCCTGTATGTGCAGGGACACTGCTGCAAAGGGATCTTCATCCAAACAGGCGTGTGTGCAGCCATGCATATGTGTCCTTACTTACCATTTTCTAGTAGTAAGCATGTGGAGTGGGGAAAAACACCGACAGCATCAGACTTTTGTTTGCTGTAGAGTCAGGAAAAGATACAATTTCTAGTTAATCACCAAACAAAAGAGCAGAGGGCTAGAAAACAGAACAGATTTAGGAACTACTAAACAGTTGGTAACTTCGTATTTCACAGCTTGTCCCTGGACAATAGTGCTGAAAGCAGATTTATTCTTATTTTTAAGCCTGCCTGGCATTTACATGCTTGGCTTGTCATTTCTTCTTATTTACTTTGCTTTGCTTAAACTGTATCTTTCTCCAGTGCAGTGATAGCTCTCCTGGATGTTTGGGATCACACACTATTCACAAAGGAAAACTTTGAGCTTGCGCTCACCTATTAAAGACACAGAAAATGGTATTCTCTTCAAATAGATTAGGACAGTGGCAGTCTCTTTTATAAAATTTAAGATTAAATCAGGTTGTTAAGTACGCCAGATAATTCTGAAAGACTCAGCTGTTTTTGTTCCTAATACAGCATCACTCTCAGTCATTCAACAGTATCTAATTTCCTGAATGAATGTTCTATTAAATAATAATAAAAAAAAGCTTGCCTTAAGCCCCTATGAACACTAGAGAAAAGATTTCATTGAATATGCTGTTTCCACTTTACCTCTTTAGGTTTTCCACTTCCATAGGTCTTATTTTGTCCACAGCAAATATTCAGGAATTTAAAAATGCTTTCCAGGCAAGCATAGGTACAGCTGTGTTTGTGGGTCAGTCTGAGGCTGCAGGTTCAGGACAGAATCACTCAGTTGTGCATTTAGCTTGAGGTCTATTTGATGCTTGAATGCTCAGGACTGGGCTTTCTTATTTTCACAAATGAAGACTATTTTAACACAACCCAGCAACCATGTCTTGCAGTAAGCTACAAGTTGTCTCAAACTCATAAAGTTTCAGAGTGTATCATTTTGTGGTAAGAAATGTTGGCAGTAAGATGAACTTTTCTAAAACTGTTTCAAGATCAAAAGGAAATATTGAAGGTGATCTGATTGGAAATGTTTCTGGTTTCCAACTCACTCAAACATATGAGTCCTAGACCTTTTGCAGGAATTTAAAGGCAGGGAGATCACCTTAAGATGTACTCTGGAAGGAAGGAAAAACATCTTTGTGACCATCTCTGCCATATGATTTATTTGTACAGTATTGCATGGATAATTTGACAGCTCATGTAAAAATTTTTACACTGAAATGTGGAGTTAAATCAATTTTAGTTCATCCTGTTCCAGAAATATTGCATTAATGAGCAGAAAGTTTTCATGACAAATGTACTGAGATTTTAAATGCAATAAAATGTCCCAGCTCAAAAGGTGCAATTTTTCAGAGATACAGTAAGTGGACTGCAGCTGTGCTTCCAGCTATGATGCTGCACTTATACTGTTTCTTGTCATGCAGGGATCTACAACATGTCAGGCTGACATAATTCACTGCTGCCAGTTTACTGATTTCTGTTTCACTGCTTCTGGGTGGGCTCATAATACTAAACTCTGTCTCACTGCCTTGAACGCAAGAGGGTTCACAGCTATTTGTAGAATGATAAGTCTCATATGGGCTGGAACAGACTGCTGAAGGCTCCCAGTCTGAGTCTCCTCTCAAAGTGGACTATTGTCAATGCTAGCTAAGCTTGTCCATAGCTTTGGTTAGCAAATATCCAATAATGGATATTCAACCATCTATATGGGCTCCAGCAAAATGTTTGGAAACTTTCCCTATCATCAGTGTCTGATTTGGAGCTGCTATTTGTGGCTACTTTCCCTTCACAGGGCTTGGCCCTAGTAAGAAGAGTACAGCTCTAACACCTCTTTAACACTCTTGCAGATAGTTGTAGGCAGGTATTAGATTACTCCTTCGACTTCTTTTCAAAAGATTAAACAAGGTCTGCTGTTTCAAACTCTCCTCTTCAGACGTATGCTCTAGGCCACTGTATAGCTTAGCTGTTTTTCTCTGTATGCTCACCAGTTTCTTCTTACCATCCTTGAAACGGGCAGCCCAAAGCTGAATACAGTACTTCAGATGCAGCCCCACTAGTGATGAACAGAGTGGGGGTGGGATAAAAACTCACACCTGAGACACTCCTTTAAACATAGAACAAGGGCATGGTTTGCCTTATGTGCACTGAGAGCATGCTGTTGGATCACATTCAGATTGACATCAACAGGTCCGTGACATAAGGATCTAGTTAGCTGATTAGAACAAAAGCTGCAAGTTTTATTCTGAACAGTCAAGTAATTTACCTTGTTGGAATCCTTTTCCAAGAATGAACACAGAAAAATTGCAATTTATGTGGGATTTTTCATGTTTGGACTTCATTTTCAAAAAAAATCACACAATTTCTTATTGTCTTTGAGCCCTGAAATAACTTTCAGTTTAAAAAAAATGTGGCCTATTTGACTATCTTTATAAGGATAACTAAAAGTCATTAGGCATTCATCTTCAAGAGATAGTCTGCCATGATATTGTAGACCTAACATTTAATCATTCTTTTTCTAAAATTCTTGTGCATCCCTCAAGCTCCTCTCATCTACAGTATTCCTTGATTAAAGTCATTCTAAAGACTTATGTTTCTACACACAATTTTATTCAGAAGGAATAGGGATCAACATATCCTCTAAAATGTTGAGAATTTATTTTCTTTTCTAGAATCTCATACACAATACATTACCTCCTCCCCCTTATGCCTGGGAAGTCTTCTTCACATTGTAGATTTTTTGTCCCCTTTGCAGCTGCTTTTTCCCAAATGTTGTATACTTACACCTTCTTTCCAAAGAGTCACAATAATGCAAAGAAGTGTTTAAAAAGAAACTGTTCAAAATAAAAGAGGTAGAACAATTTTCACCAGAAAACTGGTATTGGCATTGAATTAGAAATTTTATGATCCGCAAGACATGAAAGTGCAGCTAGTCTTTTTTTTTCCTATCCTGGGAAAATATTAGTGGCTGGTAGAGAAAGAGAACTTAATCTATCACCAAACAGATTATGTAATCTATAAACAGAGAAAGGAAAGAAATGGAGCATCTAATTACTATAAATGACCTATTGCGAATTCTCCAATTATGACATTCCTAGACGCTAACAAAGCATTTCTGTGAAGTGTGCTGGAATGGCCTGGTCATTTGTTAAGATGTACATCATTACCGCTTCTGCAGAACACTGCTGAGTAACACAATAGGTACAACAGTCTTGCCTCCAACCAGAAACACAAAAGAAATCTGTCTACAAAACGTGCATTGGAAGTTACAAGTCATAAAATATTCATTCCTGCCGCTCCACAGATGGTTAGATTAGAATAATTGCCAATGTAGTAACTCAGCTGATAGGTCTAATCTGAGGACTGTTCATCAGTTTCAGGCAGTCACTTCAATAGATTGACATGCTGTGGGTTTCACCCATTTTGTGATTAGCCAGAACAATGCTTTCTCATTAACAAGTGTGGTCTAGAATTACTTCATATTATATAAAAATACCCTTTACCAGTACTTACAGAATCTTCAAAAATCCTACCTAAAGTTTCCCACTTTTGGCTGAGCACTCATGTTTGCATTTTTACAATATGCAGTTCATTCCTCCTGTTTGCATCAAGGCCTTCAGTTCATGACATATAGTTGTTGCTATTAACTGAATTGTTACTACTAACTTAAATATTCTCAAATCCTTAAAGAGCTTACAGCATGATTGCCAAGCACTTCCATCACAAATGCCTATGTTCCTTCATACGAATGATCTTACTGGAGCAGTGGAGAAAGATAAGGGTACAAATTATTTACATGCATAAGATGATCGCATGTAGCCTGTATAAAAGTTTTTAATTTGAATTTTAAAGGTTGTGAATTAATTAAGAATGTTGTAAGTTTTTCTTCAGAAGAACATGTATAATTATCTGTCAGAAGCATTAGAACCTGGACGTGACACAACACGACATGATGCAATGCATAGCATAGCATAGCATGCACTTACAGTATGTTCTTCTGTGTGCATAGGTATTTTGGGAAACATGCAATCATTTTCTTTGTCTTGCATGCATCAGCACATATATATCAGTAATATAATTTGTGTTTGGCATGTGTTAGAAAGGAGTAATGTGCTTTCAGTAGCAGTTAGAAGGGCAGAATAAGCTTTTGTGTGATGCCTGCAAATCTGACAAATGACCTTGAAAACATATTCATCATGTGCTAATGACATTTTTCTTTTAAATCCAGACATCTTTCTTATATTGAAAGGTTCATCTACCAAAAGGTTTAAGTCTTGGTCAGAATACTGCCAGAATTTTCTGTTCTCTGCAACTATCTGACGAGGCAGTGGTATTCAAATTGGGGTTAACAGATGGATTAAAATGTAAAAAGATCTAATGTTTGTTCTAATAATTTAAAAAGGCTCATTTACTTGTCAGCTTGGACTACTTAGATTTCTGCTATTTTATAGAATGAGACATAACCTCAGAAGGAAACAGTAGTGATGAGGCAAAAGGACTTCACTATCATGAGGAATGAAGATAACAAGGATATATAATGTCACCTAGACAGCAGAAGTCCAGCCTTTGCTGATAGGGGGGGAACACATTTTTCACTATGAAATCTCTTTATTCTTCATAAAACTAGCTACCAGCTTCTTCTTCAGGAATAGTTATGCAAAAAAAACCAAAGCCCTTTTTGAGATTTTTAACAATTCTTTTTCCAGAAGACCCAAAAATAAGATAAAAATGAGGATATGTAACCAAAGACATACTTGAAACCAGAATGTTAAGCCAGAAGACATACAGGCAGTGCATGTTTAATTGCAAGTAGACACCTTCCAAAAATCTGAAGGTTTTGATTAGTTTGGTTTATTTTGTATCTTTTATAGACTTCTTTAAAAAACACACTCTTTTAGCCTTTTTGAAGCTTACAGATCCAGAAAATGGACAAAATTATTTCTTCTTCAAAGCCAAATGTGGGCTACAGATCAGAAAGGATTCATCTGCATGCAGCTGACCACCCTTCTGGAACAGGCAGACTGTGTCACAAGGCTTTGAAGAACAAGGTGTACATTTATGTTAAAGCTAAATCTATGTTAAAGTTGCCACAACAGATGTATATAGTGAGCCTCAATGCTACTTTTCATCTCCCACTCTCTGCTGAAACACTAACACCTTCAGTGCTATCTACATTGTGCTTCATCTTCTCTGCACCATGTGAAAACAATAGAAATAAATACATATTCTGTACTGCAGTTTTATTGAGGGCTGGCGCCTTGTCCTTTTTCCTAGAAACTCTAAAGATCTCATTCTTTTGGTTTTTATTTCCCTCAAAAAAGGGGGGAAAAAAACCCAGCAAACCTCTGTGTATTTTGCCCACGAATCACTCTGCACTGCTCAGTCCGTTCCACAAACTGAAGCATGTTGGTATATCTTAGAAAGATTGCCACACCGAATCCTTAGGTTGTGTAGGTCCACCTTGTGATACTCTTACTCTTCTTCTGATTAGTACATTACTGGAAGAATTGTCTCCTAGACCACATAGGGCTTCATGTGGAATATTACTATTCATTATCAATCTGCCCTTGTTCTTATTTTTAAAATGCTGTTTGGTGCTGAAGGTTTGCTCTACCTCTATGGTATGGTGTTTGAAAACAAACAGACCACAGGCATTGGTACCTGTGTCCTTTTATTTAATCTTTCTTCTTTATAGAGTTGGTGAATATAGTTGAGTTTTGGTAGGCCTATGAGAAAAAGTTAACTTTGAGTAAGGAATTGATGGATAAAGTCAGGTGATTTGATTGGGTAGAGAAGGCAATTTGGACAGGGTAATATGTCGACAATATCTGTTCATGTGACCCGTGGACTTCCCTTTGTCATCCTATGCCTGAGAATATATGAAGGGGGCTGGGAAGGCAAAGGGACGTTCAACTGTCATCACTGGCATCTTCTCTGACCATTGCACCATCATCAAATGCATTGGAATTCTCATTTGTTTCAGATTTTTCCTTCATATTCTGTGCAGCCCTAGATGCATTTTCATAACTACGTAGCTGGGAAGATGTAGGTAGACTTCCTTCTAGGAGAGGAAGCCTGCTGCAAGTTTGACTCCTGTGAAATCTAAGTAAAACTCAGAACAGTTTGAAGCTTGACTCATTTCAGATTTTGTAAGAGATCAGAACTTGGGCGTTTTTCATCAAAAGCATCATGATATTGGAGGATCAGACACTGGACACAAAAATATCATCTCAGAAAGGGCTGAGAAAGCACATGCAGGTTAAAAATTGTTCTTGAAGCACAGATAAATACACAATTGATTGAATGCAAGCAGATCCATAAATTCCTCTCATGGACTTGACTTTCAACAGATAAGTTTATTGAAAACATATTTGTTTTAATATGATTGATATACAAGAAAAAAACCACAGGTCATTTCAGCTCTATATTGTTTGGACATTTTAGGTTTATTGAATTTACTATAAAAATCAGAGCAAAGCCATAAAACTAAGAAACAGAGATCATCTTAGGGTCAATCCTTTTTGGCAAAATTTCTGCTGTTCTCTATCTCACCTGTTGTTGTTTTCTAGAACAGGTGAGAAAGGAGGGATGGTTTTCTGAGATAATATAGTGTCCAATACGTTGACAAACATGCAATATATGACAAGGAAAAGCTCCTCAATATGTAATTTGAGGCAGTGTAAAAGTTGGTTATGTTACTGTGATAACTTTCTAAACTGCTGGCTACAATATGTGGTACCACTCACATCCAAAGGGAACCAGGGAAAGTATCAAGGAAATTTAGACAGAACATGAATATTACTGAAATTGTAGTTGCTTCTGAGTCTTTTAGGCCGTTACCTACAGCTGATGAGCTCCAAGAAGAGCGAAACCAGTTAGGTCCTGTAGTACTGGCCTAATAAACAGTTGACTTCTAGGACAGATAGGGTAAGTTTTGGCTGAAATCCATGAAGGTTCTTGTGTGCATGTCTTTGAACTTGAAGTGCCAGCCTTGACCAAGATATTGCCATCCTGTAGAAAGTAACCAAGTGGGTTGTTACTGGTTTGTGAGGCTCACAAATCCCAAGCTTTAGTCTTACATAGACTCTTCCCGTGTCTTGCCTGTTCTGAGGAATCTCTAAACTTTGTCCTTTTGCAAAGACAGGTATGAAAAGCAAAAGAAGGTATCACAAATTTTTCATCATTTTTTTCTTGTTATCATCCTTGATGTCCTTTGGAGAAGTTTTTAGGATCAGTCCAATATTAAATGAAGATATGGTCCATGTGTCAGGTCCACAGATTTGTCTGTCAATGCCACATCTGTTAGGATGGCAGATACATCACTAGCTAGATTTAGACAGATAAGGAAGGAGCACTGAAGAAATAAAAATGAGAGCGAAAGTACTGAGATGAGGCAGAAGAGAAAGGAGAAGAGGCTGAGACAAATGAAATGCAATCATACTCTTAGTAAAGAGGAGAATTAAAAATAGAGGAGATAAAAGAGGCTTATGGATTAGACACAAGGTGACAGAGAGGAAGTGAAAGTGTTATTGGGATACCAAAAAGGAAGCTAGAAAGATGAGAATGCAGAATGGAAGTGACCACAACAAGGGGAACAAAGAGAATGAATGCAAACTACAAAGGAAGCAATAAAGCTGAACAAAATAAAATTTATAATAGTAATTTTAAAATGTGGTTGGGAAGCACGAAGAAGAAAAAGGAATTATAGCAAATGAGATTCAATGAGCCTATGGCAGAAGAAAAGTCAAAAAAATAAATTGAAAAGCAAAACTAAGTCCAGTGGTTATGAGCTTTCCTTTATTAGTAGTGGTTCTGTGTCATTCTGTTACATATAATCCATTAGTTCTGTGAATTTGAGAAAGACAGCAAATATTCTTAGAATTTGTTTTATTGGCTTACCAAGTCACTTTGATTTCTCTAGACATAGGGCATGTAATGAGCCTCCAAACAAGTGGAAGTTCCACTTAATTTATGCAAATAGAAAACTGTTACAGTTGTTCAGAAGAGGATAGAATGAGTTTGGGCTCCTTGGGGTTTGGGGGGGGGGGGGGTGTTTTGGTTTTTTTAATGTGTAAGTTTCTTTGGTCATATTAGTGAACAGTCCTTTCAAGGATTACAATATCTGTCTCATCTTTGCTATATCTGGAATAAGTAGTAACTGGTTCTGCTCTGGGGAAGGTGCTGGAGATAAGGGGTGAGGAAAAGGGAGAGCTGACTGTAAGAAGTGCAGCTATGTGAAATTAAGTTTGAACCAGTGGTGGCATCTGGGAGATGTTCCTGTCTCTCTGGGTAATAAGAGCCAGTATCCCTCTCCATCATCCTGTGAAGGCAAGCTACATCGCCTTTTTTCCAATCATGTTCACTTAGTAGTTAATAATGTAAATGTTCTGATGGTAAGCATACTATGGCTGTGATTTGCAGAGCTGGGGGAAGCAAGTCTATTGCATATGCAGGTGATCTTATCTATTTGATACTGATATTGATATTTTAGCCAAAATTGTCTCATACACATCAGGAGGTGTTTCTAAAAGGGCCTGAAGGCTGAAAACAATAGCCTGAAAAAAACCAAGCTGTAATGTTATTTCAGTGTAACCTAATAGGAAGGATCTGGATTATTTCGGGATGTTCTCTCTTATGACTTAGCCTTTCTGAGCTAGTTGGGACTTGGGACCATAGGCAGTACTACATAGATGTCCAGAGGTGAAGCAGACACATTTGTGTGGGCAAACTTTTTAAAGACTGTTGTAAATCCAATACGATTTTAAATCTATTTAAGTAGCACTTACCCTGTGGTTAGACACACTCTATTAACCAAAGAGCAGTATCTGTTGACTCTGTATTACTGTAAGGCAAATATTAATTCAGAAACTTAAAATTACTTTCCTCAAACTTTTAAGCTCATGGTGGGTGGACTTTCACTTATTAAAATTCCAGAGCATATTTAATTGTTTATCCATTCTGTCTAAGTACTTCTCACTAGGATATCCAAGTGCCAGGCAAACACTGGGACCAAAATGCTTCTGAAAGCCACGGGTTTTATGTGGTGTGTTTCTTTCAGTCTTTGCTGATACAACATGTTACTGCATACTCTATTAGCCTCATGAAATATAGCAATGGCCTGGAAGTTGGACTTTTAAAACAGACTTCTTGAGCTAAGGACTTTCTTTGGTTTTCTTTAAGTTCCCAGAACCCCCAAGCTCCAACTTGAGTTTCAAGACACCATAAGCCTCAAACTCTGCAAAAAACTCAGAAAAAAATGCTATTTTGCGCTGTTTCAAATATGAATGGTTAATGCTTATTAGTTGATTTCCACTCAAAAATCATAGTTCATCTCACCTATTTAGGTTAAAACTAAGATCAGATTTGATCAAAATGTAGTTCAAAACTGTCAGAGCTTGTAAGGACATGAACATTTTTGTTGAGCTTCACAACACTTTATCAGTCTTCCATTGACAGTTAAATGGGATTTTCCACTAAATGCCACAGATAAACAATCCTTGGATTAGAAAGTCCTGAACTGTAACCTCATCTGTTGAATAAATAGCCTTTACCTGGTAACCACATCATCTGTTTGATGCAGTTAAGGATTTGATACACTGGCACTTGCTTTTGGATTAGAGGCCCACATGTGCAGGGTAGTTCTGGTGTTTCTATTCCTGGTTAGTAGAATTACGTGTATAAATTTGTAATTTCATGAAATTTTTATTCATTTTTTGTTTTGATTTAGTAAATATTCATCCACTTGGCATTCAAATGCAGGGTAGTTTTGTTTCAATTGTTACATATCCGAAATATTTGTAACAATCAAAGAAAATCAAACCAAGATATACTGGTTAGAATTTACCAAATTAAAGTGAGTATCAAGATACCTGTTGGTAATAGAGTTATAGTAAATGTGTTGAGTGCCTTTGTGTTAAGATTAAATAAACCTCTGAACCCAAGTTTTATTTCAGGACCAAGGTGCTAAAAACTTGTATTTATGAATTTTCTTGCCATTTTAAAAATTTGTATTTACAAAGTTTCTTGTTTTGATCATAATATCATACAGTTCTGTTTGAATGTATATGAGTGATATCATGTCTGTAAGGAGAGGGATGATTATGTTCAGTATGCTAAAAGAAAACTTATTCTTACTTGTTTTACCATGCTGGCCATTTGCCTTTACATTTATCGTTACAGTCAACTAACAGTTCAGCCAGCTATCCACCACAGTCTGGGCCCTTAAATGATAGATTAGGCTGCAACCAGGGGTGTGATTGGGTCATACCTCAGCGCAACACAAGTACTTGCTGCCTACAAGAGCAGCAATCTGTCAGGGAAGAGAGAGGGACCAGCACAGGGCTTGTGAAACCACCCTGGAGCTCTGGTAGTTTTTAACTCTAAAGGTACGGATAGCACAAAGTTCCTGAAGTCGTATGTGCAAAGGAAGCTGTGGTCCAGATTAACAGGCACTTAGTTAAAAGAGAAAAGGTCAGAGAGAATTTTTTCTTAATATCTTTGGAAAAACCTGGTGATTCATTCCTTATAATAAAGGAGCGTTTTCTATTAGCTGGAACAACATTAAAAAAAAAAAAAACAAACACCCACCCCTAAAATTTTTTTCCATAAACCAGACTAGGAAGGCAGGAAAATCTAGAAGAAACAGAGGTCCTCTTTATGTAAATTGTATGTGACAGGAAAAGTTTAAAATTATCTGGCTTTGCATGTAAATTAATTTTACTTCTGCACGTGAAAGGATATAAAGGCTTCACTTTCAGGAAACCTATGGGGCATTTGTGCTAAAGAACCTGTGCAAAATGGTCTATATACATGCCTTTGAGTGCACTGTGCAGCTGCAAACACTTGCAGGCACACTAACTTGTATATACCTGTCAATTTATATTTTTAGACATCTATTTTATGACTGTATTTGTCAGCCACTAAGAGAACATTGAGTTTACCCCTTACAAAAGCCATTGTCCTAGAAGAATTTTGCAGGTAGAAAGGTAGCTGTTGCCCAAAAATGGTAGACCTTTTGTAGGACATACACAAGTTAGAGGCCTGAAACAAATCTAAAGTCTGTTATAGCAACTTTCTACTGCTAAAAGTCCATTATCTCATTATATCAGATAAGCACGTGACAACCTGTGGTGTGATGACCAGTGGAGAAACCTGCTAATTTATGTATCCCACTATCCACAGTACATCTGGGTCTAGGAAAGTTTAGTAACCTGTGGACCTGCAGGGTGGTGCTGTGCAAAACTATAGAGGCCCCTTGATCATGCAAATATACCCGCTTGTTTCCACACTGCACAGATGAGCAGCGTGTGCCTCCTTAAGAAAAGACTTTGAGATGTCAGGCTGACTGCACATGCACTGTGTGAAGGTTTGTGGCAGCTTACCCTCCTCACCCTTTGGACAGTTTGGACTCACTGACTATGTCCACAGTGACTCTGTCTTATGTGCACTGTAAGCCTTAAGTTCTTCCTACTGCATCCAGCTTCTGGAGGACTTGCTCTACAGCTGCATCTTGTGTGGGAGACACGACATAGAATTCCAGCTGTATGCCACTTCTGTGCCAACTGCTGTGCACTAACTCCTCCAGTGGGACAGCCATGGGCTCCAACATCCCAAATAAATCCAAATAATTACCAAATTCTCCAGCCAAAATGTCCAGGTAGAAAAGGAAAATTAATGTAGGGGAACCCACACCAACATGTCTGACCTCATGAAGGAGCAAAGGTTGTCAGCAGGAAATCAGCTCAGATGCACCTACCACCACCCAGTGTTAAGATGCAGAAATTAAGAGACATTTCTGTCAGGGATAGTGAACAAGATTCTCTCAGCTTTATTTGCACTGATCTCAGGAGTCAACTTAGAAATAGTATGCAACATACTGATATGTCCCGGTTACTTTTATAAGCACACTTAAAAACATGAGTAGTAAACACATTTTATAGTAAATAAGGCATTTTTTTCACTTGTTGGTCTATAAAAAAAGCGTAACTCATGTCTAGCTCTTCATAAAAAGAATTTGTAATTATTTATAAGACAGTTATAGATTATTTATAAATTTACTCATAGTATAAAATATTCATGTTTTTCCAAGAACTGGGAAAACAAAGTAGGGCTTCTGCAAAGCATGGTAGATTTTTTTAAAATCCCTTTTCACGCAGCACAGACCTTATGCAGTTTTTCATTGCTTCCATTTCCAAATTCATTCATTTCTAGTTTATTGGTTTAACTTATGTATTGATGCAGTACTGCTGTCTCAAGGGGAAAATGGGATTATTTTTCTGTATAATAACATTAAAGCCTACAAGTTGCCACTGGTGCACATCAGAAAAAATGTTCTGGTATATACATACCTTCCTGGAATCACAATTGCTGGAAAGTCTCTCACAGGCTCTGTTGCTGGCCACAAAGGCAATAACACAGTAATGAAGCTTTAGGTCGACTGTATAAATCTTTCGTACAATATTGCAGTCTAATTTACAATATTGCACCAACAATATCCACAATAGCTGACACTGTGAAACACTAAGCAATCTAGTCTACCCTGCAAAAATCTATGCTTATTGAAATGCTCCAAATACAAGTTATTGTTTTAGAAATTAAGATAGTGATGAGCCTCAGAGAACTGATTTTAACTCCGAGGTCTTTGGTACTATTTCTTCTTCTTTTTGGATTAATCATTATTTAAAATGAAAATAAAACCACTGTTTTGTCTGTATTCTATTAATTAAGTCAGGAGAGACTACAAGTCTTTTCACATTTATATTGGTAATGCTGACTTCAATATGTGAGATGGAGACCCCATTAAATGAGAAATAGTAATATGCAAGTTTGTATGAGATGTTGCACACATACCTGCTCTTGAATACAAGCTGAATATTTCCTTTGAAAACCTGAGAAAAAAAGTATCTCTGGCTTATGAACTATTTTCAATAACACAGAATAAAAATTCTGAGACCATTCTTAAGTAGGAAGACCTTTGATTTTGGGACCAGACCTTTACAATCTTGAAACATAGGTGTAGTTAACCAAGTGACAAATCTCACAGTGATAACACAATAGTCAGCATTCCCAGCTATTCTCAAATCCGCAGATATACTGCTAGATAAGGTTTCTCCATCTTCCAAAAGGAAAACGAAAGAGATCTGCTGAAACCAAAGCTTATCCTAGAAATGCTGAAAAAACAATAAACTGAGTAAATTTAAAAATAAAACCTCCATGTAACTATCAGATGGATGGAAAACACCATAATTTTTCAGGTTTTAGGATGAGTCTTTCTCTACAGAGAGTATAAAAAAACCTGAGTAACTTCTGCCTTCTAAGAAACTGAAAAGGTATCTATGTCTTTGAGAATGAATTGGTCTTTTTCTGTGTTTGGAAAACACCACCAGTGATTGAGAGTCTTTCCTGATAGTAATAATAGTAATAATGCATTGTCCTGTACTGAGAAGGGTTATCTGCAATTTCAGAATGGACAACATTTCAGTGGAGTGTATTACTGCTACTCTCTTCCCAGTTAATAAAATGTGAAATACACAATTTCTAAGGTTTTATACTTTTAGGGTACTTAGTGAAAACAGCAGTGTTGTTGGAGATAGCCCTGCAAGATGAGTGCTCTGCTTAGTTTGGCCAAGACTAGGGCAATTTTGTGGTAAATTCCACAAACAACATGAAGGGAAAACTTCTGCCTTGTTGATTTATTGAACTGTCCCTTCTAATGCATGGCACAAAGTTCCCAGCTTCTGGACGTGTGCTAGGAGATAGCAACCCCAGTACTGTAGTCCAGTTTTTCATCAGCATGGTTTTATTTCTGTATTGCCTCCTTTCTGACAATCTCAAGCAAGAAACTTGATGACCTTGGCTTTATAAGGAATGTATTACCTTCAGATTTAGCATCTCACCTCCCAGCCTGACATTCTTGTGAATGAAGTGGCTGAAACAAGAGGCTCCCTGTGGATATATCAGGCAATTCCAGCCCCTTCTTTGCAAACTGTTGTATAATGTGCATGCACAAGCTGAAATAATGCTTTTGCAGAGAATTCCTGACTCTTGCATTTCTAAGGAGATACAGAGATCTAGAATGAAAAATATTTTGATTACCAGTTAAAGAGAAGTCCATCAGCTACCTTTTTCCCAAAGTCAGAGGTTCTGTCTTATTGGCATCACATGCCAATATTTTTCAAATTGGTCACGTGTTACAGTAAAATGAGGCATGGTCAGTTCAGAGTTTTATAGATGGAAAATTGTTAGCAAATGCAGTGTTAATATCTCATCAGGAATAGTCAGTCAATGTCTTCCTACCTGATGAAATTTTTCTACAGACCCTCTGCATTCATTTCCAAATTACTAATATTTAGTGACAAATATGCATCCAGGATTTTTTGTATCAAACCATGTAAAAGTTTCATTCAAATCTGCTCCATGTTTTGCCTGAGAGTTATTGAGATGTAGACTTCTTTGGTATAAGTAGCTAAGCTTTTATTCCGAAATAAATATAATGTCACAAATAATTTAAATGTGATTGGGAACATCATAGAAAACTGAGAATGTGATAATTCCCACTTACCTTCTTTTTCAAATTTTAAGATACTTAAGAAGACATGACTTTTTTTTCCCATGTCTATGGGCTTCCTTTCACACACTGTGGATACCATCATTGCTCATAAATTAATAATCACAAATCTGGAAAAGTTCATAACATTAGGACTCAGATAACGGTAGTCTAGAGAGCTGTCTTTAAAGCCAGAAGTGGTTATATCCTGAAGAAGTATCAACAAAGTATTATTAACTGATTTTAAAATATTATATCTAATTCTAGAAGTGTACTTTCCAATTTTCCCTCAAAACTAAAGAAACAATATATTTTTCCAAACCAAAATTATTTATGGAGAACAATGAAAATTACAAAGAAAAAAATTCTAATTGCTGAAACTCAGGGAGGATTTCCAAAAGGAAAATGAGATGTAGAAATCAAGTTTGTGTTTTAAATCTTTTCTGCTTCACAAGAAAATCTACCAGAATAATGGGAAGAGTTGCATTTCAATCTGCAACTTAATCATATATGTTAAATTAAGGTTCACATGAGCTTTTATTTTAAAAAACTCAAGGCTACAAAGTTTCATTGAAGAGTGGATTTGGAAAGAAGTTGTTTTGTTTTACTAGCCTCAAATTAGAGGATTGTTTTCATGCTGGATATGTTTCCACAGGATCAGGGAAGAGAAGAAATGCCATCTAATTAACAACAGTGAAACACAACAGGAACACTTGCAGAGAACTGTTATATGCCATGCAACTGGTGTGACTATAGCAGTTTAAAAAAAAATAAAAAAAAAAAAAAGTAAAAGAAAATAATGCAAGAGGAATTTTAGAAATGCTTTCAAATGGCCAATACATTGGCCCAAAATGGCAAAAATAGTTCAGCTGTATAGACTAACCATCATTATTTGTATTTTTAGAATTACATAGCTGATCAATATCCAACAGAATACACCGAGACTGAAAAAACTTCCAGTAGACTGAAGGAACCTGCTTTAGGAACAGTTTGACATACATAAAGTGGCTGCATCTATAATGATTATTGAGCATCACTCCAAACTCAGAAAGTTTTTCCCTTTTAGTCTTACTAGAAGGCTGTGAAGACTTCACTCTTCTGATAGCCAGAAATCTTCTGAACTCCATCTAAAACTATTGACGGCCAATGTGCTGTATGTCATGGGGATATTCAGACATATTGTCTTTCACCCTTCCATTTGCTAAGGAAGATGAGACAAACTCATCAAATCTTGTCTCATAAGATGGGGTCTTGATTCCCCATATACTCCTTTTGGCTTTTTCCTCCATTTGTTCCAGTTTGTTCTTTTTGAACATGGGTGACCATAGCTGCAGACAGTAGCTATGGAATTTCATGAGTGGTTTGCACAATGGCACAGATGTGCCCATATTTCCTACTGAAAATGCTTTGCTGTGTGTATTCCAGGGTCATACCTGCCTTCTTCATAGCCTTTCTACACCAAAGACTCGGTTGTCCTGTGATCAGCTGGATCACACTTTCCTTTTTTCTAGTATTTCCTCCTAATAAGTTCCCAGTTTACAGCAGAATTTATTAATCACCAAGTAAATGACTTTGCATCTTGCAGTGTGAACTTTCTCCATTTCTATTACTCAATCCTTAATGTCATCCAGACCCAATCTGACTCATTACTCAGAACACTTCTTAATATTATTTTATTAGCAGATGTCAGTACCAGCTCTACTTCTTGTTTTGCAGTCATTAATAATAATGATAGGATCAGGGTAAGTTCTTCAAGGAACTCCATTAGTACTACAGTTCCGCGTATAACTCTACCCATTATTTAATTATAAACTTTCAAATCTGTGCACTTATATTCACCTTTGCTAACAATTTCATATATGGCATTATAGCAAATACTTTACAAAAGACCACCATCAGCCATCAGGCTTTTAAAGACACCACTGGGGTTTTTTTGTCCATAATTAAATAAAATGGGCCCTACCAGTCAGTTTCCTGAGGAGAATACTACACTGCCAAAGAGGAATGCTGATATAAGATTTCAGCCAGCTGTGGGCTTCCTAGTCAGAGTTCATGTTAGATCTGCTCTGTGATCAGTCTTTTGAGCAAGGAGGACTGAAACAAAAACGGTGAAGGGAAATCTTTATTCAACTACCACAGCAGAACTAAAAATGCTAGAAGTATTGGCTATACAGTGTAGTATAAAGAAAAGCTACACAACAAGAAGCAAGTACTGATAGAAAGTTCAAAAAACTTGATAACATTAAGTTAGCCAGATCATAGAAACTAAGTGATAAAGTATCTCCTTCCAATTCTGCATTAAAATTTTAACTGGTAAGAGTCTCAGCCACCATGTGATTATGTTGGTAAGTATCATAAAGAAAAATATTCTGCACCAAGAATTTCATTTTTATTCATCTTCTGATAGCAATTGTATTACCAAAAAAAAAAACCCCTCTTGTACTAGACATAACTATAAACAACATTTCTTTTGTCACCTAGTCGCAAAGGAAAACCTGGGCAGACTTGTGACTTGAGGTTCTCTGCTGCATGCTCGACTGCAACCAGTTGTATCAGATTACATGTATTGATATAGGAATAAAATCATATTATTTATAAGTTTCTCAGAAAAAAATGGGATTTTATTGCTAATATCTAGAATGGACTTTTAAGGGATGCAATTTTAAGCATGATAAAAATGAATGTAGGTAAACAATGCAAATTTGCCAAACAAAATTCATCTTTAGCTTAAATCCCTTAAAATTAATGGAAGTGCATGTGGGACAGGTTACCCATCAGACTTATAATGCACTCTTCTTAAGCAAAGTTCTTAATTTTCCTTTCTCATTTAACTCCGTTCCCCAAAACTGCTTTTCCACTAAGACCTTTGAAAAAGAACTTAACCACCAAAAGAACTTAATGATTAGGTAGAGCAGCAGTTTAGGGAAGTCCTTAATATTAATAAAAAATCTAATGAGTGAGCTCTGTGAAAATCATCTTGTTCATCACCTTGTCATATTCTACCCTTCTTACTCTCTTTCATTAGCCTGAATTTTATAACTCTGCTTATAGTTTTCTTAACATAAATAAATACCATGCACTTTACTGAAGTTATGTATTAAAAGAGCCACAAACTGACAGTAGATACAGCCATAACAAAGCATGCTGAAAGTCTCTCCAGGAAATACAATGTTTGCTTGTGAAGCGGTTTAGGAGGTGCTTACAATATTTTGCTGTTGTATATAAGAGCTGGGTTTTTTTCTTTTTTAAAGAGCAGTTCACTCATTTTTTGACAGTAATTCAAATCCTTAAAAATTTTTGTGACTATCAAAATTCATTTGATTTGTGAATGTTTCTAGAGGGTCTAACCAGATCTATTGTTCCAGTCTCATAGGCTTACCTTTGGTTCTGTGGACTGAACACCCTCTGAATAGAAGCCTGAGGCAGTCATGTCAAAACTTGTTGTTGCCTGGCCTCATGCAACTTTTCCCAACCCAGATATTAACAGTTTGGGCCACTCTTTTTATTTTTCAGTGAAACATCAATATTTTGTACAGAATGCATATAGTTTTTCTTAGGAAATGCTAGTTTAAAAGGAATTTTTTTTCTTTTGACAAAATAATGCTAATGGAAAATATTCAACTAGTTCTACTGCCTGAGTCCTTTTGAATGTCCCAGTCTCAACTGGTCAAGAAGTGACAACCGTAAAACCTTTTTCAGTCATGTTAACACCAGCCTGGTGTCAGGTTGCCTTTCTCTAAATCCATAAGTCTTTACTGGCAAAGTCTGTGCTTTTGCAGAGGGCTCCCATCTACTTATACCACAAGTATTGAAAATGAAGATGTCCCTCCTCTGGTTCAGTACTAGTTCAGCTTGCTCGGGACAAATGTCCCCAGTGTGAGGTCTGCAAATCAAGGAATATGCCGCAAAATTTGGAGATAATTCAGGGAAAAACTGTGAGACTGACTAGAATTGGAAAACAAGTATTGCATTGACTCGTAAAAGAATATGTTTGTTTTATCAAAGAGAAGGTTAAAGGGCTATCCAGAGGCAACCTTAAAATGCATTTAATACAGCAACAAAAATATCAAAGGGGGGATTTTAAAACAGCAAGCAAAGCTACTGGAAGACCCAATGACTGAAAACTGACACTATGCAAAATCTAGATTACAAGCAAGCTACAAAGTCATGTCTCTGAACATGTTAGGAAGAATTGTGGTAGCTTCTCCATGCTTTCAAACCAAGATTTTATCTTTTAAAAAATTCATGGTCTGTTTCAACCATAATTATTGTATTTAAAACAGAAGACAATTCTAGAAAATCCTGGTTTATGCAGTGGAACCAACAAGATGACTACATGTGTCCCTTCTGTCCTTAAAATCTATGATTTTCCAAATGCCATTTTCTCTAACATAACACTGTACAGTCACAATGCAGTAATTTCAGTCTGATTTTTTTTTTCTGTCTTTTGTTATGTTTTGTTTCCTTTGCTGGCTTTGCAATTTTTTGTTCCTTTTCTTTTTTGTTTGGGTTTTTTTGTTTGTTTCTTCCTTTTACTCCAGGAATTGGTCAAGGGGTTCCAGTGGTGGCCCTCATTGTGGAAGGAGGTCCCAATGTTATCTCCATTGTTCTGGAGTACCTGCGAGACACTCCTCCTGTTCCTGTTGTGATATGTGATGGCAGTGGCCGGGCATCTGACATCCTTGCCTTTGGTCACAAATACTCTGAAGAAGGAGGGTAAGTCATTTCCTAGTGTGTGTTCTTTCTCCATCCACAGGTTCAATTTGGTGGTAAGAGAGAGACCAGGAAATTATTAGCAATACACTGCAAAAGCAATACTTTCCTCACATGACTGTTTCCATTATCGATACAGGTGAAATATTGAAGACATCCAGAACACAAAAAAGGGAAGAGTTAAAGCAACACTAAGGAAAATCTACAGAATAAAACAGTGGCGTAGAAACTGTATCATATGGTTACTTGGCATGACATGTTAATACCTTGACAAATACAATGTATGATATCTTGCAGTTGCAGGTCAAGGGATTCAGTCAAAGGGCATGGGTTATTATTTTCACTGGCTTAGGTATGCTATGTCATTATAATATAGTGTACTGCTGTCTTCAGGTTTCATTTAGCCCCATATGTTCATATAAGCTTGTTTGTATTCACCTTTCCTATTGGGCATGATTCTGCACACATATATTCACACATGACTGCTGGTGCACTGATCTGTTTGCGCTGTCCCACCTTTCTCTGCAGACTCAGGGTGAGGCAAGGATAGTATTTAACTTTTATTATAGAACATTCAAGTGTGTTTTTGTTGATTCAGGCTGTAAGCATGCTTTGCAAGTTCCAAAGCACTTATTATTACTGAATGCCCAAATCTTTAATGTTCTTTGTTCTTCTTTACCCCGAAAAGATATGTAAACAACCATAGAATCACAGAACAGTTGAGGTTGGAAGGGACTTCTAGAAATCATCTGGTCCAACACCCCTGTTCAAGCAGGGCCACCTACAGCCGGTTGCCCAGGATCACGTCCAGATGGCTTTTTAATATCTCCAAGGATGGAAACTCTACAAGCTCTCTGGGCAAACTTTACCAGTGCTCAGTTACCTACGCAGTAAAAAAGTATTTCCTGATGTTCAGAGGGAACCTTCTGTGTTTCAGCTTGTGCCCACTGCCTCTAGTCCTGCCATTGGACACCACTGAAGAGAGTCTGGCCCCACCTTCTTTACACCCTTCCTTCAGATATTTATATACATTGATGAGAACCTCTCTGAGACTTCTCTGCTCCAGGCTGAACAGTCCCAGCTCCCTCAGCCTTTCCTCATACGTTAGGTGATCCAGTCCCTTCAACATCTTAGTGGCCCATCCCTGAATGCTCTCCAGTATGTCCATGTTTCTTTTGTACTGGGGAACCCAGAACTGGACACAGGGCTCCAGGTGTGACCTCCCCAGTGCTGAGGAGAGAAGGATCACCTGCCTCAACCTTCTGGCAGCGCTCTTCCTAATGCAGCCCAGGATAGCATTAGTCTTTGTTGTTGCAGTGGCACATTGCTGGCTCATGTTCAACCTGGTGTCCACCAGGACCCCAGGTCCTTTTCTGCCAAGCATCTTTCCTGCTGGGAAGCTCTTAGCATGTACTGATACATGGGGTTGTTCCTCCCCAGGTGCAGGACTTTGCATTTCCCCTTGTTGAACTTCACAAAGTTCCTGTGAGCCCATTGCTCCAGCCTGTCAAGGTCCATCTGCCAAGGTCCATCTGCCAGAGGGCAGCACAACCCTCTGGCATATCAGCCACTCCTCCCAGTTTTATATCATCAGCAAACTTGCAGAGGGTACACTCAGCCCCATCTTCCAGATCATTAATGAGGATGTTGAGCAGGATTGGATCCAGGATTGGTCCCTGGAATACACCACTAGTTGCTGGCCTCCAACTAGACTTCATACCACTAATCACAACCCTCTGGGTCCAGCCATTCATCCAGTTTTCAATTCACCTCACTGTCTGCTCCTCCAGCCCATACTTCAACACCTTCTGTGAGGATCTTATGGGAGACAGTGTCAAAGGCCTCACTGAAGTCTACCTAGAAAATACCCACTGCTTGCTCCTCATCTACCAAACCTGTTATTTCATCACAGACAGTGATCAGTTTACCACGGACGACTTTTCCTTGGTGAATCCACGATGATAACTCCTGATCATCTTCATGTGCCTGGATATCGTCTCCTGGATTAGCTGCTCCATCACCTCCCCAGGGATCAAAGGGTGGCTGACCAGCCTGCAGTTCCCTGGGTCCTCCTTCTTGCTCTTCTTGAAGATCCTGTGACCACTGTTTTTCTCTAGTCCTCATGCAGTTCTTCCAATTGTCATGATTGTTTAAAAATTATGGGGTGGCCTGGCAATGATACCACCCAGCTCCCTCAGCATTTGTGAGTCCATCCCATCATGGCCCATGGACTTATGTATGTCTGGTTTGTTTCAGTATTCCTTGACCTGATCCTCTTCCACCAAGGGTATGACTTCCTTCCTCCAGAATGTCCCCCCTGGTCTCTGGGGCCTGGAATTGAAGAAGGCACTCAGTTCTTTGGCCTTTTCCATGTCCTGTGTCACCAGGTCCTCTGCCCCATTTGTTGAGCCTCAGAGGAGGTGATACTTGAATATTGACCAGCTTTCTCGGGCCCCTCTTCCCTCTGGGTCTTACCCTGTAGGCTTCATCCAGGCACCAAGCAGATCCCCAAAGAAGCTAAAGTCTGCTCTCCTGGACTTCAGGGCTGTGATCTTGCTTTTTGCCTTCTCCCTCCTCTCAGAATCTTGAACTCCACCATCTCACGGTCACTGCAGCCAAGGCTGCCTTTGACCTTCACATCCCCATTGAGTCCCTCTTTGTTGGTGCATATGAGGTCCAGCAGAGCACCTCTCATTGGCTGCTCTGTCACTTGGGTCAGGAAGTTCTTGTCAATGCACTCCAGGAACCTCCAGGACCGCTTATAGCCTGCTGTGTTGTCCCTCCAGCAGATACATCAGTGGTGTTGATTCTCCATAAGGATGAGGGCCTGTGAATATGAGGCTGCTCCTAGCTGTCTGTAGAGGGCCTCATCCACTTGTTCTTCCTGGTCATGCAGCCTACAGCAGACACCTAGTACAAAGTCACCCTTACCTGTCTTCTCTTTAAGCCTAACTCATAAACTCTCAGTTGGCTCATCATCCATCCCCAGGCAGAGCTCCATGCACTCCAGCTGTTCTCACACAAAGGGCAACTCCAACTCCTCATCTTCCCAGCCTGTCTTTCCTAAGAGCTTGTATCCCACTATTGCAACACCTCCAGTCATGGGAGCCACCCACCATATCTCTGTGATCCCAACAAGAGTGTAGCCCTACAACTGCACAAAGATCTAATTCATTATGTTTATTTCCCATACTGTGCACATTAGTATACAGGCACTTTACAGAGGCACCCCACCATACTGATTTCCCAGAAAGGGCTTTTGGGATTTCTCCACAACGGTGCCCTGTAAACACTTTCTTGCTTACATAAAAATGGTGGAGGTGAAACCGCTTAAGCCCCTTTTTGTTGATTTTGTGATACCTTCCCATCATGTCACTCCCGGCTCTTTGCTCATCAACCCTGTGTATCACACTCTCACAGGGCTGCTGGTGACTCTTCCTCCCTCCCACAGCATTCCTATTTTAAAGGCTTTCTTACCAGGTCAGCCATTTCAGCAAAGGTAATTTTGCCCTGCTTAGCGAGGTTGATCCCATCTCTCACAAGCAGACAGTGATCTGCAAACATAGTCCCATATCCATAGTATGCTGTCACCAACACCAGCTCTTCAGCCAGCTACTGACCTGTATTATCAGTGTCCTTCTCCCCACACCCTTTCCTCTGACTAGCAAGATTGAGGTGAGAACACCACCTGGGCTCCCATGCCCATGACTTCTGCTCCCAGAGCTCTGTAGTCACTTTTGATACTCTCCAGGTTTCCCTTCACAGTATCACTGGTAACCATGTGAAAGAACAGCAGGCAGTAGTAGTCAGATGGTCAGACAAGCTTTGGCAGTCCCTCCACAACATCCTGGTTCTGGGCCCCAGCAGGCAGCAAACCTCTCTAGTTGATAGGTCAGGTCAAGAGATGAATGCTTCTGCCCCTTGCTTCAAAGGGTTGCCCATTATAATCACTCACTGCTTCTTCCTGGTGATCTTGCATGGGTTAGGGTCAGGTGATGTAGATTCTTTCCTTCAAGGCACATGTGGCTCCTCTTCAACTTGGAGAGTAGTAAATCTATTTTGTAGTTGTAAGCTGTTAGGTGGGGCAGGAGCCTTACTCTTGGTGTCAGCAGTCACCAGCTTTCATCCTTTGCCTTCTCCAGGGGTTACACTTACCTAAATAAGACCTCTATTGCAGTTGAGGTCCAAGGTTCTTCAAGCTGTTGCATCTCAGAGAAGATCCTATCTCCTTTCCATCTTCTCTGATGCTGTGTAACCCCCTCACTTCCTTCCATAACTCCTATGTTTGGTGGCATAGCTCCTCCAAGACAGCAGACCTACAGGAAAGAAGGCCATATCTCTTGGCATCAAAGATAAACCCTTCAGCTTGGGACTTGGAGAACTGCATCCACCACCCAGAGCTCCATCTGCATCCAAGCTTCTGCTCTGGCAGGAGCAGCTACTCCAGCACCTGCCACAAAAATTACCCTATGGCATGTCACCACCATACCCAAGACTTTTTACACTGGAAAAAGTTCAGCTGAGGCCACCTTCTTTACACCCTCTTGCACAAGCTGCTGCATCTGTTGGCTGTACTCTTGGCCTGTTTCTTGTACACGCCTCTCTCATGCACCCGCTAATGGGTGCTTGACCCTCCCTAATAAGGGGTCGGTTGCAAATAAGGTTACAGGCACCCTGGGTTAAGGGCTGTTCATCATGCTCCTTAGTAAATGCTGGAGCTTTCTCAGGCCCATAACCTGGCTGCCCTTACCTCATCCTCAGGCACCCTCAGAAGGTTTCCAGGTGTTCTCAATGATCGTGGACCTTGTCCACAGAAGCTCCCAAGCAGAACCCATAGTCTGCTGCTCAGAGTAGGAAATAACAAATAAGGGAGGATTTAATAATTTGAGAACAAAACGTAAAAGTGGAACCAAAACCCCCTCAGAGTCTTATAACTAAGAGCTATTTCATGCTGTTTGTCTAAGTAGCTGCAGTAATCTTCCGATCAGGATTCACTGGGAAGGGACTCTTTTGTGTGTGTTAGAATATGTGAAGATAAAATATAAATCTATCAACTTGGAGCTCTAGAACAAGCACTATTATGTTTTTTTTAAATAAATGTAATCATGAACTTGCTCAGCCTAAAACTCCTACTGGGGATAAGATAGTTTTCCACAAATACTTAAATCCAGTTTATATTCAGGTTCATACATAGTCCAGTGCTGCATCTGGGATAGATCTGAATGTGCCAGGTTTCATCTGAATCTTTGAGAAGTTGTTTCTCTGGTTTTGGTGATCTCACTGTTAACACATTTAACATAACCATACTCAAACATGGTTTATCCCTTTGTTTGCTATGTACCTATACAGATTCCATCTATTTTGTCTGTGTTTTGATGACATAATGAAAAAGAATACAGCAGAAGAGAATGAATGCAATTTATTTCAATATATAAAGGGGGCTTATAAGAAAGATAAAGAGAGACTTTTTACAAGGGCCTGTAGTGACAGGACAAAGGGCAATGGTTTTAAATTGAAAGAGGGTAGCTTTGGTTGGGCATAAGGAAGAAATTCTTCATGATAAGGGTGGTAAGACACTGGAACAGGTTGTCCAGAGAAGCTGTGGATGCCCCATCCCTGGAAGTGTTCAGTGCCAAGTTGGACAGGATTTTGAGCAACTTGACCTTGTGAAAGATGTCCCTGCCCACGGCAAGGGGTTGGACTAGGTGATCTTTAAAGCTCCTTTCCAACCCAAACCATTCTATGATTCCATGATTCTATTTCATCATCACAAACTCCTGCATGTAAGAAAGGCAAGTGATAGAATCACTAGAGGCAGAACAAGCAAGTCATTTCTTGCCTGCAATGCTCAAGTGTGGCTTTGTGAAATCTGTTACTCTCCCTTACTACGGGTCTTCTTTCTGTGGTGGTGCCATTCCAGGTGGTGCCTGCAATATTATCGAATAGCATAATTTTTTTTTCCGGATTTTTTTTTTCCTGTTCACCTTGCACTAAATAGAATGCACAAACTGTGAAATTTGTAAAGCTAGCTAGTGGGAATTTCTGTTTGTTCACCCTGCTTCAGAAAACATCAGTCTAAAATGCAATGATATTTTTAAGAATACCACAAGTGAAACAACAATATTATTTATATTCATAAAAATATGTTAGCCAAATACATTAGACTTCAGATACAAATTGGGTACTTTTCACCCTCTGTAACCTACTTTTGAATAGTACTTAGCAATATGAGGAGAATACTGAACAATTGGCACATTAACAGTTCAGCTACTAGCTTTTTCTTCTGGATGGAATCTAAGTAGGTTATAAAGAACTGTGTCTATTAGACTTTAAATCAATGTAGCACATCCAAATTGCATGCAGAATTTAATTCTGTAGTCCACTGTGCAATCAGACTATAAAGTTAAAAACCTATTTTAATTCTGGCTGCTGGCTGTGGATCAGGGTCTTCGCCAAGACACAGCATATCTTCCAACTGCTATGCACTGGATATCTGATCTAAATAATTCAAAAACCACATCATTCATGGCAGCAACAGACTCAGCACTTGCATGTTGGTATTATCAAGCTGTTTCTTCAGTGTCTTAAATTCTCACTCGTTGCAGACTGATATGGATTCATTTTCTACATATAAGGATGTGTGGATGTGTGTACTAAGCACTGATGTGATTTTTTAAGTTTATTTGGAAGTTTGTTTCCAGGGGGAAAAGAACTATATTTGGAGGTGAATGAGGACAAAATATAGCTCTCTGCTTGCGATTTGATCAGTGTGGTGCCAATCCATCCTCTCAGAGACATCCTTAAGAATGTTGGACAATTGCATATCTGCCCAACAGGTCCTTTTGTACTGGGTTTCACAGAATTGTGATGTGCCTGCCTTCCCTCGTCATTATTTATTCTTCCTAACTGATTTCACATAGTAGAAAAAGGAATGATTTTTTTATATTAATCAAAGTGCAGTACCCCTTTGCAATGTCAATGTATGTGCATCCTTGAAAAGACAAGAGACAAGAAGCTTGAATCTTCCTTATTTTAAGGCCTGATTATAGGCTTTCCTCATGAAAGGAAAGTCCATACCTGGACTTGTGCAAAGCATTTGACACTGTCCCACATGACATCCTTGTCTCTAAACTGGAGAGACATGGATTTTACAGATGGACCACTCAGTGGATAAGGTATTGGCTGGATGGTCCACACTCAAAGAGTTGTGCTCAACAGCTCGATGTTCAAGTGGAAACCAGTGACAAGTGTCATTCCTCAGGGGCCAGTATTGGGACCAGCACTGTTTAACATCTTTGTTGATGACATGGACAGTGGGACTGAGTGCACCCTCAGCAAGTTTGCCAACGACACCCAGCTGTGTGGTGCGGTTGACACGCTGGAGAGAAGGGATGCCATCCAGAGGGACCTTGACAGGCTCGAGAGGTGGGCCTGTGAGAACCTCATGAAGTTCAACAAGGCCAAGTGCAAGGTCCTGCACATGGGTCAGGGCAATCCCAAGCACAAACACAGACTGGGTGGAGAATGGATTGAGAGCAGCCCTGAGGAGAAGGATTTGTGGGTGTTGGTTGTTGAGAAGCTCAACATGATCCAGCAATGTGCGCTTGCAGCCCAGAAGGCCAACCATATCCTGCGCTGCATCAAAAGAAGCATGGCCAGCACATCGAAAGAGGTGATTCTGCCCTTCTACTCTGCTCTTCTGAGACCCCACTGGAATACTGCATTCAGCTTTGGGACCCCCAACATAAGAAGGACATGGACCTGTTGGAGCAAGTCCAGAGGAGGGTCATGAAGATGATCAGAGGGCTGGAGCACCTCTCCTATGAGGACAGGCTGAGACAGTTGGGGTTATTCAGCCTGCAGAAGAGAAGACACCAAGGAGACCTTATAGCAGCTTTCCAATACCTAAAGGAGGCCTACAAGAAATCTGGAGAGGGACTTCTTACAAGGGCCTGTAGTGGTAGGACAAGGGGTGATGGCTTTAAACTGAAAGAGGGTAGGTTTATATTAGGTGTAAGCAAGAAGTTATTCACTGTGAGTGTGGTGAGACACGGGGACAGGCTGCCCACAGAGGTTGTGGATGCTCCATCCCTGGAAGTATTCAAGGCCCAGTTGGATGGGGAAGGTCAGAAGGAATGGTGAAGCATACCTTGAAGTAAAGATGTCATTGGAGGTAAATCATTTTTGAGGCTTCAGTATCTCAACTGTCTCATTGAAGTTCCAGGGGGAAGGCAAGGCAGATGTGCAGCTTCCCACTGAGTTGAGGTTTCAGCATTATGAGTATCAGATATGCAGGATTAATGCAGGTAGTTTTTTTTAAGTTTGCCATAACTTTAATATAGGGACTACATATTACCTTGGTCTGAAAAGTTTTGAACAGAGTGTTAAGAATGTACAAGGTGCCTACCTTTCGCTACAAGCAAATAAATTCTCAGTAGTAAGCTGAGTGAGTTCCCGGTACCTTTTATGTCTTAATGACAAACAGGCTATGTACACAGGATAACCTAAATGAGAAGGTGGTTTAAATATAACCTTCCCTATGTGGTAAACTGGAAGAATTATTTGGCTGTGCATCACTGTTGGCCCTAATTTAAAGGTCAGGTTCTCCAGGCTCTGAAACACTTAATTGCTCATTTACTTTAAAAGTTGAAAATGTGTTGAACAGCATTAAGGGGTAAGAATATGAGATCAATCATAAACACCCAAATCTAGTCCCTACTAAGCCCTAAGTGAATATCCTAGTTGTTAATAACTCCCCTCCACATAAAGCCAGAGTATTTTTGACTGTATAATCAAGGATGCCTTCTCATTTCATTGTCTTGCATAAAAGCACAAACTGGAAGTAAAACAGCTGTAAAGTGCAACTATTTATAGGATCATTCAGTAGTTTTTAATCCTCAGAGATTTTTTTTAATTAAATGCTGAATTTAAAATGAGAAAAATGAAACACTAGGTTAAAACTATGTCACTTTTTAGACAAATATTTCCTTACAGAATGGGAAATTACTTGCAATATTTGAATGCAGTCTCCAAGCTGAGTTTATTATAGCATATTAACTACTCCATCAGTTCTAGTCCTGCAAGCATGAGACCCTTAAGGAATTCAATTCAATGCCATAAAAATTTACTTCTTGTCTTGTGTTCACAAGGAAACATAAAACATTCTTTGTGCATTAAATGACCATCCTCATATACGAATCATTAAAGATTGCCGTTGGATTGATCTGTCTCTGCATCCACTGTGGCATAGATTTTAGGCTTCATAACTGAAGTATATTACTTAAATTGCTTTTTTTCTAATAGGGAAAGTATAGGGATTTTTTACTTTGAGCAAAAGGGATCGTAATGTAGGTATGATGTGGGTCTTTTGATCATGGTTACTATCACATCTGAATTATTTTGTAAGATTGTTTTCAGATTGCATATTTTGACATCATTACTTTTCTCTTGTAACAATGTACTTTGGAAATCAAAAGCTGGATAGAAGGTCATTTCTTTGTTGAAATACAATCATCTCTCTTTTGGTGATGGGACAACCATTTAATAAACATAGTCAGGGAAAAATGGTGTAGAAGAAAAACCACCAGTGAAGAGCTGCAAGTAAAGCTGATTTCTCATAAAAGCATCCAGAAATCACCCCTGTTTGAATAGAACAAAGGAATAATTACATTTATTTTCTTTCTTTTCTCATAACAATTCTATGCAAAATGTGTGGATTTTAAAAGTACAAGAAATTCAGTCAGTCCCACCGAATTGCACAACTGTGTCTTATTTGTAATTCCAACAGAAGAAAATACCAGCAGAGCCTGTGGTCATGTTTCTTACATATGGTGTGATTGTCTCAAGTGCAAATCATAATTAAAACATAAAATCCCCTAAGCTTCCCATAAAGGAGGGCAAGGAATAGTTTTCACATCACACTGGTATTTTATGGTTATATTTTCTTCATCCTGAATAAAAAGAATATTTTAAAAAAACAAGAATTCACAAATTAAAAGTTAGAAATAGATTATGTGCAGTTCATTGGAGTGTTTCATTTAGAGAATTTCAAAGCATTTCTATGTTTAAAAAAATCTATATTGAATCTGCATTTTGAAATTGGGTTAGAGCATAATATTTGTAAATCTCAAGTACATCATACAACACCAGTACTAAAAATCTCTGGAGAAAAAAAGATGAAATAATTTAGGGAACTGGCTATGGGCCAGTTCTTTCAAATACTCTCCAATGTTCACTACAAAATCATAGACCATGAGTTTGAAAGACTGTAATGTTATTAAGTGGAATGTCTATTATCTCCTCAAATATTAGGCATGACTTCAAAAAAAATTTCTTTCTGAGGAGCAAGGGTGCCAAACCACTGTAATCTTTCTCTTCTGCATTGGCCAAAGCAATGAAGGGAGTTCTGCTTTGCTGTTTAATCTTCCAGCATATCTTGGACAGAAATAGAATGTCACTTTATTTACTTTGTCAATTCAGTGTTTTTAAGTGGCCTCTCCTGATGGATACAAGACATCTTTCTCCCTTTTTGCCATGGTAAGGCCATACAGGTCAGTTCTGATAATCTGGTGCATCAAAACTAATGTTGGCATCTTCTTAAAAAAAAAAAAAATTTACTTTTAGCAACAACTATGAGTAGATTTGTTTTCTGAAACTAAATGTAGATGTATATAGTTCAACTTTAGATGCCAGATTTTGGACGGTAGGTATCTAAATTCCATCAGCAATCCAGCTCCTCTGGAGGAAAAAAAAGTTGGATACCTGGACTAGTAGGAAAACAAGCTTATCTCATTTAGGGAATGAAAGAACAGATTTGAACTATGTGAGGAATTGTCATTTTGTTAAATTGTCATTTTGTAGGACATTTCCTTTAGGCAGGAGCGAGTTACCTGCTGTTTTGCTTCCATGGCAAATTAAGTGGAAGTCAGGGAATCATGCTATCAAAATGCCCCAAACAGGACTTTATTGGTATGTTGCAAAATATTTTCTGAACTGAAGCCTAGCAGAAAGATTATAAAAATACTATCTTCATCTGGCACTATTCAGTTTTCATAGGGTGGGAGTATGCTGCCTTTGAAGGAAGTCATAATCACAAAGTTTCAGTCTGGTAAAGTGGGCAGTTTTATGCCTATGGAGGTTCATTCATATGAGGTTCATGATTCATGACAGAGGCTGCTGAATATACTGTTCCCAAGTTAGTGGCCAAGAATCTCCTGTGTTCTAGGTTACAACTCTAATCACAACACTCAAGGAGCCATCTCTTTTCCCCAAAATCTAAAATTAGGAATCTGTGATTTCAAAAAATGTGTGCTAAAATTGTATGTGTAACAAATGCGTTTGTCTTTGCATAGTGGATAAATCATCATTCCACCTGCAAGTCCCAGTTATTTTGCTCACAATAGTCTGTGAAGTTACTTGTTTTACATGCATTGGATTTGGGGTATGCATCATAGATTTAGCCTTTAATTGCCTGGCACAGTCTGTATTTGTCCCAGCTGGGTTACAGAATTGGGAACTTTGATTTGATACCTTGTAACATTTATAGATTCCTAAAGAGTAAATCTCTATGTCTTGATAGGACTGATTTCAGTTCACACAAAGCTTAACTCAGCTATGATTACTTTATAAGGGAGCTTGCTATTACTGTTTCTATTTCTGATTACAATCACTTCAAGTTTTTAATCTCACAAAGACATTGAACAGGCTTGCTGTAGAATTGCAGACCAATGAGATGTTAAAAAAAAGTACTTAGACTAGAAAACTGCATAAATCAAATGACGACAACAGGAAGTTTCTGAACAGTGGTGCTTCAACATATGTATACCCCTGTAGTTAGGGAACCACTTCTTGATACTTAAAAAAAAAAAAAAAACAACAAAACCTCCATATCTTTCACATGGAGTGTGCTTTACATGCTGTTTGAACTTATGATATGATATGGTTTCTGATAGCTTTAATTCAGGAAAGGAAAGTGATGGCTGCTTACAAAGCCTCAGGACTTAACTCTGCTTTCACTCAATGCTTACAAAAGCAAATTTCTTATGCTTTCTGTGTGTGTTAGCCTGAGAGAGAGCCAATTTCTGAAATGAAATTTCAGGTTTGGATACTGCAGGGTTTTTAAGGAAAATTAAATTATGGTGAGAAAACAGGATGGTTTTCATCCCAGGATCTTTGGAAATATTTTCTGAAGTTCTGTAATTTCAGATTCATCCAATTCCATGTATTTTTTCATAAACTTCATATACTTTTCGTACTTTTTCATGCACTTCACTTTCATGTACCGTTTCCAAAGGAAATTAGAGCTTTATTTAAATCTTAGATTCTCCAGTTGATGTTTTTAGGAAACTTGTTCTTAGTGATTAACCCCTTTTTTCATTCTTAGTTTGAAGGGTGGAAAATTGCATAGTTCTGAACCACTTATATTTACGGCGATGGCACCATTTTGTTAAGAACAGCCTTCTTGATTAAATCAAACTTCCAACTGATATTTTTTTAAAGACCCTAAAAAACGGGCTTCAGAATTTCTATCATATATGATCTACTAATCTGTAACTCAAAGTATGTTGGTGCTCTTCAGGGTGTCAGCCTTTCCAAGTTGATTCTCTTTACCATGGAGTGAATCTACATTTCTACCTGTGCTCTGACACTTTGTTTCATGTTCCCATGTGCTTGCACCATCCTTGCTTCTATACAGGAGGTCAGGTTATTTTTCTTATAATCCTCTGCTGTCAGCTCTCATCGCTGCCCACCAAGAGGGCTGGAGGTTTTAACTCATCGTATGTTGCCTTTTTGTGAGGGAAGCAGGTCACAATGCAGGGAAGGAGTCCTTACACAGTGAGTGACCAGTAAGTGCAGTGTTGTCACCTCTCCAGTATCCCAGGAAAAAGCACGTCTGGGGCCATACTGCTCCTTGATGAAAAGAGGAAGTGCAGAGGTAGACTCTCCATTCAAGAGGAATCTGTATTAAAGTAGAAGACAACAGGAGGAGCCGGGCAGAGAAAGAACAGAGATTCACAGTGTGGTCTAAAACCCCACGTAAACTTATTTTAATCCAAACACATTGACATATGCCTTACAAGCTTCTTTGTGAAGTGGAAGTCCTACACAACAGGGATATTTACAATCAAAGTCAAATTTACAGAGTAGAGAACATATGCACTCCATATGTCAGGCCTTCTATATTCTCCTATGCACCTCTATACTTCTTTCCCATTCCCATTCATTGTCTCTTCTAAAGACATGTTTGCTGTAGGTATAAAGACTAGATAGTTACATTGTATTTGAAATTCAATTGCATAATGAATATCCTGCAGTCTCATTTGGGCTTCCTTACTGCAGAGAAGTACAGGCAACTTTTAACAATAGTGTGAAATAAACAGGGGTTTGGTCATTGTTCTCCCAAAGCAGCTGCCATAAGCTAACAATGACTTAGATACTGTGCTACTTCTGATAATTCTTTGCAGTTGCTGCAGGGCTAAATCTTGTTTATCTTCTGTCATAAAATATGAGTCATGAAGATTCTCTGATTTTCATTCCCCAAATGATCAACAATGACTTATCCTGTAAAACATTCTGACTCAGCTATTTTAAAACAGTGTTACAATTTTTAAGTAAGAAAACTGCTATAGTGTAGAAGCTTTCATACATCAAAAGATACATGTTCTAAATTAGACCCCACTGTTTTGTAAGACATTAAGAACAGCAATGTTTCATCCAGAACAGTCCTGAGGAATAGGCTTTTTGATATCAAGGGGGAAGGTTCAGGTACTAATATTCCATGTAATATTACTATTTATTTCTGCTGTTGGGCCACTTTTTGCAAGTGCTAACATTAACGCAGAGGAGGAATATTAAAATGGTTACTATTTAAACTCCTGGAAGATCAGTATGAACAAAAGCAAAATGGTTTCTTCGGGTGGCCTTAGAAACAGAGAAATTTTTTTGTTTGTTTTATTGCCTGGTCCTGTGCAGCATCAATAAGGTGAGTTGAAACTGTTGGGATATTCTAGCTAAAATCAAAAAAACCTGACAACACAAATGCTCCCAGTTACATAAAATGAACCATGAGTTAAATTCTGCTAACTCACTGATAGGAAGAGGCCTTCATTTCACCTAGAAGTGTGGGTCTCCCTCAAATCCAGACTGCCAATGCACTTCTTGTTTTTGTTAGGAAATCCCACAGACCTGATGGTTTGAATGACCTTCTGTCATGCAGTATGTGGGAACTGAAATAAAAACTTTGGAGATGAGGGACCCCAACATGATCAATGTGTTTTTCTAGAACGGTGTTTTCCAGTTTGTCTGTGATGGTTTCAGCAATTCATGTCCTTCAAACCTGTCCAAAACAACCTGCAGCGATTTGTTGTCTAGCTCATTTGTTTGACCCTTGGCTGAAGTTGCAACGTTCCCTCAAGTCTGTTTTTCTACTTTATTGTTTCTTTTTGAATTTCAGACTTATCAATGAGTCTTTGAGGGACCAGTTGCTGGTTACCATACAGAAGACTTTCACATACACCCGAACCCAGGCACAGCACCTCTTCATTATCCTCATGGAGTGCATGAAGAAGAAGGAGCTGGTATGTTCACACTTTCATTAGAGACAAAGAGAGAGCTCAATGTGTTGTTTTGATCAAGTCTTTCAGGTCCCTGTTGAATGATTTCACAAATCTGATCACTGTGATCCAGACTCTAAAAGGATATTGTATCATGGTGACTTTTGTTTGCTTTAATCTGTATTTTCTCATTTAAAGTGATTAATCCAACAGAATTGTTCCCTTTGTAAATTCCTCTACATTTCCTTTGACAGGACAAAATCCAGCTAGTAGAGTATGGATATTACTACTTTTCAGTCATCCTCAGGCATATCATGATTAAAATTCTACCTCATTCAACTACAGAAAACCTCAGAAGGAAGTGTAATTGTTTATCTGTCACTTGGATCGTATTTTAAAGATGCTGTAGAGTTGCACAAGGATCACTAGGACTATTATTTTATTGTGAAGATGTGTGACAGGAAAAGAAAACAGCTTGTCCCCAAGGCTTCTATTCTGCAGTGGCAATGCTGTCCCTTTAACAGATACTTATACTTGATTGAAGAACACAAGATTGTTCAACAGTTTCTTGGAGCTCCATGAGGCTGCTTTTGCAGAAGCATTTTTGAAGCGAAATCACATTGTAAAAAACAGGATTCAATTCCAGGGATTTTTCTTTCTTAAAAACTGACGGAATAGACATGCTTCCATTTTGTAACTTAATCTTTCTTCTAAGCTTTGTTTTTTGTTCATCTCGCAGCTTCCTGGAATTCCAGGCTGATAGCAGTCTGCAACACTTTGTGTAGGGTAATACTCAAGAGGAAAGATTGACTCAGTTGTTTTACAGAATTTTCATTTTCTGAAACTGTTTGAGATTTTTGTGACTTCGTCCTCTGCAGTGCCTTTTAATTTTAGTTGAAAATATGGCATACAGTAATTAGTACCACTGGAAGGGAATGGGGAAAAATGGTTAGGAAGTGTTAAAAAAAAGGCTGCCCTTCTAGACAGAGCTGTGCAAAACGGAAGATATTTCTTTGTATGGTTTAACTTGCCAAAAGTGCAGCGTTCTCTTCAGTAACCAGCAGTTCATGCATCCATCAAAAAGTTGTCAGCCTTCCTTATGCATAACTAATCATTTACATGTACCACAATTACCTGGCATGTGCCTTGGACAATGGCAGAGAGGAGAGGATCCCAAGAACAACTTTTCAGGGAAGACATGGCAGCAGATCCACTATGCCGTTGCAATGTAGGTTTTTGATGGAACTGGACATACAGCAGTCCCTGCTGCCTTCTTCCTCCCACAATCAGAATTCAAACTGTTTAGCAGACTTTAAACACCCTTAGCTATTTAGAAGTGATCAGTGCAGCCCATAAGGTATAGACTAGTCATGCCTTCCCTAGGTGAACTACATCAAGATAGAGAGGTTTTTTATTTCTTTTTCTTTTTTTTCCTCCAAAATCTCCTTTGTATTAAAGACTCTCAGAGAAATATATCGTGCTACAGAAATACTTTTCATATTCATGATTGTCATGATGTACTATGACCTCCACAGCACTTGAGTTTGCTTTACATGTGTAGTACATATGTGTCTCAGTCTACCTTAATGTTGAATTTGCTGTAACATTTCTTATCAATGATTAGCAGAGAGAACCTCCTTAGGGAAACAGCATTAATTCTTTTATGCCCATTTCTGTTAATGTAATAATAAAGTAATAGTAATAGTAGGAATATGTACATATAGGACCTACTTGAGAACCAGTGTTCTGCATGCAAACATAAAAAACATACTTAATGATAGAAGATGGAAGAAAGGAATGAGGAAGAGAGGGGAAAGAGAGGGACACCAAAAGGGAGGGAGCAAGGGGGAGGCAGGAGGACAGAAAGGTAGAAAGGAACAAAGAATAGAAAGTAGAGGCAAATGTTGAATTATCAAGACTGGAAAAATGCAATTTTGGATTGTTACAGACATCTAAATCCAGAACTGGAAGAAACTCTGCTACTGCAAAGTTAACTGTGAAGTTTTTGTCTGCAGTATTCATATCAAGGTTTTTATTCCAAGCAAGACTGTGCATTTGTTACAAGTTTCTTTGCAAACGTGTAACCTCTGTCACCACTGACATTCTTTACCTGCACATCTCGTGAAGAGCTATTAGCCAGGAGATAGTTTACCAAAATTAGGTGTTCTGAATTTGGATTTGTACCACTAACCCAACCATATATAAAGAGAATACATTAAAACAAGTGTTTCTCTTTGGTACCTCAGTTGTACTGAGAGTGTTAATTTTAACAGTGGTATACTAGAAAGATTTTATGTATGAGGTGTGGTTGCTAGGCTAATGGTGTCCTTTAAGACTCATAACCTTGTACATGAATGTAAAAGAAAGGTGATACTCATGATGAAGAAAGCATTACCAGAGGAGATGGATGACCTTGGAGGTGTGAAGCATTCCCAGGAGTGAGTGGTGACTTCACTGGTTCTACAAAGCCAGATGTTCCATATTTCTATATCTGTCCCACCTCTTGTCCTTCCTCAGGCTTGACCTTCTGATCTAGTTGTGCATAAGACAAAACAGCTGATGAACTGACTTCATCATTAGTCTGATCTCTCCTCTCCCTAAAGAAACAAATAGAAGGAAAATGCAAAAGATTGTCTCAGAGAAATCAGCAGCAGCCAAATTTATCATGCCTGTTTTCCCTAAGTTCATGCCTAGTGTGCCAGACTGTCTGACTTAGTGGCTGCTGAATTCATAGGGAACAAAGTAGACAGAGGCTTGTCATATTACAGTGTGCTGCTAAACAATTAAGTGCAAACAGACAGGAAGATGCTCTTCTAGTAAAGTACATAAATGCAGATGAATCACAGATGTGGAGAGAGAAAATAAAATGCAAGTTAATCTCTTGAAAGGAATAAAAAGCTATCTTCTAAATAATTTTTCCTACTCTACCTACTTAGAATGTGTAAAAAGACTGGCATTTCTTTTATAAATTTGACATAAGTGTGGTGGCCAGGGAAAAAGCATAATCATAACAAAGATTATTCCCCTCACAGAACACCAGATTTTTCAAGTTCTGACATTTTGGACTTCACTCTTAAAGAATGGTCTGTGAATTGCATGCCCAGGGACCATCATTATTATGATGTGCAATGTTCCATTTATTTGATAAAGTGTAAGTTCATTTGTTGAATAAAATCTGAGTACACAAGCTGGATGATAAGGTGAGACCATAGCAGAGGAAAGATCTAAGTCTGTTAGGTTTGCAAGACAGAGCAAATTCCACTTCTCAATTTAATGAGTGGTTTTTATTAAATCATAAGCTTAGCTGTGTTGATACTGCAAGCATCAGACTTTATATTCAGAAATGTATTTGGGCTAAGGTGCTTAATGAGGTCTATGTATAAAAATTATTTAAAATTAAGTAGAGTATATAGGTCTGTATATATAACTGTAGATTACAAGGGCAGGAGAGTGTTTTGTATACAATTCGTGGTGAGTCTCTACTGTCACATTTACCTAGAATTCTTTAAAAAAGTTTATGCTAAGAAGTTCCTAAAATAGGACCATGAAGGCCCACCAAAGCTAAGTGGGCAGGAGGCAGTATTGTAAAGACCAGTCCACACTTTTTTTCAAAAAGCACCATGAACATTTTTTCTACGTGTTCTCATGTCCTGCGTGCAGCTCATGAGAAGCTAAAACAGCCCATTTGATTATACCTTGCCTACCAGTAAAAAAAAAAAAAAAAAAAAGAAATTGAGGGGGAATTTAAGAAAAGAAAGAATTTTTTGCTTAGGACATTTGCATTCCATATCAATTCGTCCAAAGCTACAATAAGATGGAATTCCATAAATGAAAAAAAAAAAAAAAAAAAAAGATAAGTAGAATGAGGCAGTCTTCAAGGATGTTTTTTGATCTTTCATTCTTTTGTGCTTACTTCGCTGATCTCAGAATACAAAGAGCAGGTGAGGACACTGCCTGAGGACTCATTCTGGCAGGGATATTTCCCACTGCAGCCCCAGCTTGGCCCCAGAGACAAGTGGCAGCAAGGAAGGGAATCCCTTAGATAGCAGGCTTCACTTCAGATAGTCGCTGAAAACATGTTGTGTTGGGTTACAGTTCAGAAATCTATTTCCAGCTGTGCAAAGGAGTATTTATTTCTGTCTCAGTAAATAAATTAACCTTATTATTTTCCCTTAAAGACACTAAATTTGGTGTTTGAGTTTTCTGACAAATACAGGCTGCTCCATTCTTTTAGGAGCAGTTAATCATTTCACAGCTTAGACTGGCATGTTGCAGGAGCGCTTTGTTCACAAATCACAATGTGAATTCCTCAGAAGCCAGAATGCCTTTTCCAACAAGCTGTGTGGATCCATCTGTGGAGCTTCACTGGGCAGGCACTGGGAAAGGCCACTTTGGCAAGCCAGAAAGTTCCATGTCCCTGAAAACAACCACACCTTTTTGCAGTGAGATACATTTGACATAAAACTAATGCTTGCAAAATTGTGCTTGGAAAGCGAATAGGCCTAATCTCATATCCATTTAATAGAAAAGGCATTTGCCATGAATCAGGATAGGTCCAGTCTGAGTACCTTAGTAATCAAAAAATGGCACATTAACACCCACAATAAAGACTCTGTACTGCCTGCTGGTTAAGTTTGTTTTCTTATTACTACCATAACCATTTTCTGCTAGATTTGTTTCCTTGAATATTTGAAAGTTCAGTTACTACAATAAGCAAACCGATAGTGCCATTGCCTACTGCTGCATTACAAGAAGGGTTTGCAGAATGAAGAGTATATGGATGGTGGGCACAGGTTTGTGTGCATCCATGAATTCCTGGAACTCATTTCCACATGGAGACAACAGATACAATTTAATAAGTTTCTTGCTAAAAGAGAAACAATAAAAGCCCATCTCTATCTCATGTCATTGAGTAATGGATATTTTTTACTTGCCTCTCCTTTTCTTTGTTATTCCTGTATGGTCGCTGTGACAAACATAATGGCTGCTTGGGCATAGTGTTCTACATTGTGTGTTTTTCTTTCAAACAGATGGATCCCAATTGTCTAGAAAAGCACAGTGCATGAACAAGCTGTGTTGCAAGGTTAACATTCGTACATCAATATTATCTTACTAATGCAGAGCTTTGACTCAGCTTATTGGTTACTTACCCAAAGTACTGGGAAGCTGTTGAGTGATGTAGCAGTTTCTTTTCTATTTGGACTATGAATAAGACTTATTCCTCCTCAGTGGTTTCAATTTTGTCTGACTGAAAAGGCTGGAGCAAACCTGTCCATGTTTCTGGAAGAGTTTATACTGGTAAGAGCTTGTCTTGATCATATACTGGCTGCAGAAAACATAGTGCTTTTCAGCTGGATATGCAGGATCAGTGAATTTGTATGCTAATTAAACACCATCTGCAACAGTTTATTAGCATATGGATAGATATGTTCTGAATTAAATATTAGCTAAATCAGATGGACTTTTAAGAACTTACCAGTATATTGTCACTTCATTTGTTTGGCCCTTCCCAAAGATTATAAAGCTCATTCAGATCCATTTTTTAAAAGAAATTTGGCTTCAAAAACAAATAAATTATTTCAGCTAAGATTTTTTAATGCTGATGGAATCTTTTTCATAGAGGAGGCAGAAGAGGGCTTGGTGACTTCTCAAGCAGTAAAAATCAACTGTAGTTCCTGCAGAAGTTTAGTTGCTGTGAACAGCCTGTAATTTGGCAGTAGAGATCTGGTGCAGGAAAGCATCATGTAACTACTGACCTGCTGGCTGCTGAAACAAATCATCTCTCCCTTGGAAACACTCTGTTAGATTTCCAGCATAAAGTGTACAGATGCTAATTAGTCCTCTGCGTCCAAATGAAGGTGCCAGTCCTCTTCAGCAGTGACTGTACCAACTCTTCTAATTTTTTCATGAAGGTTAAATCTTCTACCCAGTAAATGCAAATCAATAGGATTAGTCTAGTATGTAGGCCCTACCTTTGTAAGTAAGCATTAAGATGATGATTAAAGGGTAGTTTTAAATTCTGCAAACTTCATTTGATTTCTTTTGCTGAAGACATAAAACCATATTTGTTTTTTTCTGCTGCTAAGAAGTCAGATGAAGTTAGCTGGGCTTTGCCATTGACTCCATAGAGAATGAGATCTAATCCTAAAACTGGTGTTTTCATTTCAGTAATTCAGAGAACAAGTTCCACAAGCAAAACAGCTATATACATTAAGAAAAAAAAAAAAAAAAAAAAAAAAGAAAAGACAAAGGCAGCTGTTGTATTACACTGAAGCCCTGAAAAGCTTTTGATCCTACCAGCTGCTTTTCAACTGCTGTCAGATGAGGTAGGGCTTCTGCTAACAGAAAGCACAAGAATGTCAGACCTACCATTGAAGCAAAAGTGTACAATTTAGGCAGTTATTTGGTCCATCGTGAACCTCTGCTGTGCCATCTTCAGCAGAAGTCTGTAAAGACCAATATTCCTTTTGTTGCTTACATTCAGTAAGTAGACATTTTCTGTTTTATTTAGTTCATACTGCCACACAATTATCACAGATGGAGTCACCTAGTAGATGCTAATGCAACTTGCTACAAATCTCTTCTCTTCCTGCATATTCTGTGATTAAAATTGCAGCTACAGATATTAAATTTAGAATGTTTCTTTTAAACTTGTGAAAATATCCATTACCCCATTTATACTATTAACAAGTAATTCTGGGAAATGCACACTGAATCATTATACAGCTCTAAAATTGTCCCAGTAATGAAAGTGAAGGCAAAAACAGTCCCGTGTGATACAGCAACTTCCACATTAGATAATATAGACCAATTTTTGCAATCCAGAGAATCAGAAGGGTTCAATGCCATTTATAAACTCCACAATACTGTTCAGAACCCTTTCTTAGTCCCTGGCTCTTTTGTGTCTTGGGAGTTGTAATTTCTTTTGCCTTTCTTAGAAAATATAATTACTCTTTCTGTGGATTCAGATGGGGCATCGAGACCTATTAATTACTGCTATAATGTCTTAGTCATAGACAAGGAGCTCACTGTATGAGATGCAGGTTCTGTGTAGATACACCAGTAACTGCAAATTTACAGTCTTATAGGAATACCTTACACTAAGTGAGTTGCCTTTTCCAAGTGTTACCTACTCAGTCTCACCACAAACCAGCTAGGACACTAATGGTTTGTGGCTGGTTTTGCTGTTTGGTTTCTGTCTGTTATCATGATGTTGTTAACCTAAATACAGAATAGGCATATGCCTGCATTGTCTATAGCAAAGCAAGCTGGGATCCATGTACTGTCAGACTATTTGAAAATATGTTGCAAAACCAAACTAGAAATTGAAGTTTAAGATGGAGCAAGAGTCTCCGACTTCAATGCTGTTGCCACCCAACCAAGTCACCATACTTCCTTTTAAGGTCAGCATTTTCAGTTCAGATTAGAAGACATACATGTGCATGTAAGTCCTGTAGACAACATTGTTTAGGGCAATGACTTGCAAGGCATAATTTTTCAGTATATACAGCAGTGGGAATGACCAAACTGAATTGTTCTTCTCTTAAAGTAACAGAATATTAGGTCTATCCATCTCAGTGATGACGTTTTTACATCACTTGTGGCTTTGCTATTAAACTTTGCCTTGAAAAAAATTCAGGTTTACATTGCTTAGTATCCATGAGCAAGAGATGGGTTACAGGTTAAATTATCTCATTAGAAGCCCAGAATAACATTAGCTTGCTTGGCTGTTTTTTACAGAAATTGTCCTACCCAGGACTGTTAGTTTAGCAGGAGAGCAGGGACATTGCAGATCCAACATTAGGTGCCAAAAGGAGCCTATTTATTCAAGAGTAAAACTGTCTAAGACTGTGATTTGCTGACAGTTCTTAGTTTCCCAGAATGAGCTAACAGGGCTTGTGTGGGGACACCCACTCATATAAAGACCAGAAATAACTGAGACTCTAAATATAAAACAAAGCTCAAATGTTATGCACACAGGTCTTACTCAGAAGGTCAGACACACACATAGAAGTTGACTCTAACCCATCTAGTCCATGGTATGGGTGCCTGCTCATCTGTCAGTTAGAAGAAGGGAGCTTTCTGGAAGAACTACCCATTTGATGGGGTTACATGGCAGCTAAAATCTCCTTTAAAAGCATTTTATTCAGGCTTCTCCTCAGTATGTGCTGGAACCCATACAAGATTCTTATATCATCAGTGGATCAATGTCTGTGGATAATAGCTGCTTTGGGACCAGTGGGGTTAATAAACTCCTGTATATTAGGTTTCAATTGGTCTTAACTCCTATTACTTGGGATTCAGATGTCAGAGCCTTCCACATGATAAAAAATTCATTATTTCATTCACTGTACTACTCATGTCCCTCTCTACCTATTTAAGTCACCTTATGTTTTCAGAAGAAAATCTATACAGGTCTTGCCAATACTTCCAAGAACCCCCTCTACAGTAGAAGAGGTGGAGGAAGTGAACTACATCATGTTTACTCCACATTTCTTTCCTGAATCAGAGTGATGGAAGAGCTCGGATTACAGCAATGTTTGAATGAAAATGCCTATCTCATCATCCAAAAGAATTTCTCTCTTTGTGGCTGTTCTTAACCAGTTTCAAGTCTACATAGAAACACATTTATGTTTATCATCACAGTCTGTTGATGTGCACAGCTCAGTGATTTGAAGGACATCATCTGAATTCTATTCCCTTGCTTATATGCTTTGTGACTTACAATTTATATTTACTCATGTTTCTTCAACTTTAAAATCAGGACTGGTATTTCACTGCGTGAATAGAGTCATAAATGGCTTAATGCAGCAACAGCATGAAACCTGTTGTATGAGGGAAAAGGATTGTTTTCAATGTTATTACTGCCAAAACTTATTTTTGGTCATTTATTCCATGGGAAAATATGCATATTCCATTCCAAAATGGAATTGACAGTGCTGTAAGGCTTAAAAAGTATGTGCACATTATAAAATATAAAGTTTTTTACATGGGACAGAGCTCTGTGGGACAGAGCATGGGACATAGCCTTTTCTCTTCAGTCATTAAGGGGCTGACACAGCTGCCTCAGTCTGGAACAAAAGCTACCAATTACAGCAGAAGCCAAACATTTACAGTAATTTCTGTCAAATGATTTTCTGTGCACCTAGATGGCTCCTCAGTTGCAGAATTCCTGCCTTTCTTATAAGCACTGATTTTTTTTTGTTTGTTCCCTGATTCTTACCAGACAATAAGTCTATGGCAAATTATTGAATCAAAGAAAAATGTGAAGTGTTGTGGTGCTGCCACAGTAAAAAAGGAGATGTAAAATTTAAAAACTTTACAACCAACATTCAAACTTCTCCCTTCATATCTGCTCCCTCTTATTTCCTCATTTGGAATTCTCTTTCTTACTCCTCAGAATAGCAGACCACCTAATTTAGGTTTTCCCTAAACATAATTCTGTGTAATATTTCTATTCCTGAATTTCCTCTTATTTGGCTATCCCCTTTCTTCTGCAGTATTATCCATTGACTCACCTGCTCACTTTGATCTTTGTTATGCCTGCACATCAAGCAGCTTTTCCGCTGAGTTAAACGGGATTATTCGTTGCAAGAAAAAAGGAAATTCTTTCCCTCTTATCAGAACCATTTTGAGGCTTTGCATAACTGACCTCCTTTAATGTTTTGTTTTATGAAACTCTCATTTTTCTTTTCAGGGTAATTTTCCTCTGAAATATTCAGGTAGGCCTAGCTAAATTATAAATGTCAACATGTACTCTGGAAGGAATTGCCTATTTTGCTGGACCAACGTGTGCTCTCAAATAGGAGAGCTTGAGGTTGTATTCGCAATTGCATCTGCTTTCTTGTAGAAAAGGGAGATGTTTTTTCTGACTTATGTAACTGAGATGCATACAAACAATTAGTGTGTCTGTCTGAGGTGAGATTTAAAGACATTAAAATATTTTCTGGAGATAGCAGGAAAAAAAAAATTTGAATAAATTTTAAATCATCGTATATTTTCTCCTGACGTCATAGCAAAATGATGGTCAGAAACAGCTCCATCTCTAAAAGCAAGAATAATTGGCAACATTCTTAAGATGCCTCCTGACTTCATAGTGAAATGATTGTGAGAAACAACTCCATCTCTAAAAGCATGAATAATTTGCAGCATTCTTAAGATGCTATGAATACAGTATGCAAAGGGAGCACTCCTGGCTGCTTTCTCTGCTCTCATCACTGGTACCTTGTTTTTATCCTCTGTCTTCAGCTATCTATGGTCTAGTCAGCAGGCACTGTCAATCTGAGGTGCAGAGAATTATTTTTCTTCTTCACCTCTCATCTCCTTCATGACAGAGGGTAAAACGCCTTTCTGTGCAGGTGTGCACTGCATTCTCCCTGCTGATTTGGTGGTGTTTCCTCCCTCTCCAAACAAATACAAGCTAAAAATCTGAATATATTTCAGCTCACTCTTCATAGACTGAAGTGGTTGAGGTTACTGTAAAAAAAGAAATGTTCACATGTAATAGTATAATTTAGAAATATTAAGTACAGCCTGGTGCTGCATAGCTATTCAAATTCAATCCTGGGCCCTTATACTGGCCTTAAACAGAAGAAGCTCTTCCATCTCTGTGGAGTTTTCAGAATAAGTCCTAGAAAAAAAGTTGTGTGGTGGGAGAGAAGGACTCACTTTTTGGTTAGAAAAAGCATTAAAAGAGGAACTGAATATGCTGGTAGTTGGGAAGAATTGTTATGTCCCCTGACTAATTTCAGTGTTTTAAACTATTGCAGAACAGGTTTTTTACATTAATACCCATCCTATGACCTGGCAAATTTCCAGTTAATGATGACTGTGGCTGCTGGTCCTACCTATTGCTCTTGCTTCTCATTCTAGCGGTAGAAACAACTTCATCTGTGTAGGGTACAAGGCTGTTCACAGCTACAGTAGTAGCTCATACTGGTGAAGATTTATCATTTATATATCCAGCTATGCCTGGATATGGTAAACTGTGACACAGCTGTGCTGGCTTAGAGAGGACTTTATAAAGCAAAACAAACAAATTTTTATGTCAAGGAACTTCCTGCAGGTCTACGTGACTTCCTCATCAGGGGACTAGAACTGCTTCTGTCTATCTTCTGCACAAGTCCTGCCCTCTCCACACACAATAGTTCTGCTTCACCCAGATTAGTAAGGGGCAGAAATAGGAACAGTTATTGAGGAACTGGGCAAGGGAACAAGTTGTAAGAATACCGAAATTTTATGATTAGAACCCATTACAACTCCTTACAACCTGTCCTTGTCCTCCTAAGTATCTCAGTGCTCCTGCCACTTCAGGGGTTGTCTTACCTATGACTTCATTCGCTTTCTGTTTGACCACACCCTTTCTCCTCAGCATCTATTTGACATATCCTCTTCTTAGCTGGTCCTCTGATTTGGCAGCTGCCATTAAGGAGACCGCATGTACACACCTGCATATGGACAGCTGTGATTTGTATTTCTAAGGTAACTCAGCATTTACATGCATAGAGAACTTGGGAAATCCTAAGTGGCCGTGTAACATCTGTGTCTCTCAGTGTATGAATAATTTCTGAAAGTCTGTTTGGTATTCACTGCTCTCAGGTAAGAGAGTATAACCTGACTTTGCCTATAGAAGTGCAATGCAGTATCAGTGTGAAGGCAGCAAAACAACAGAATGCATTATATTTGGTTAAACAGACCCTGCTGAGCCAGAAACTATGTAGAGGAAAGAGAAAGGGAAACAAAAAGTAATCTGTCAAACAAGAATGGAGCTGGCGCTAAACAGAAAGCAGAGCTGTTTTAAAATGAGTGCTTTTGATAGGGTCTAAGGTCAGTTAATCTCTTTCCTCTGCTCCCCACCACCTTGCTTTCTAGCCTGCTGCTTTTTCTTTTCTCTATCTCTTTGGGTTTTTATTTGCTTTCTACTTGCCCTGCCTGAAAACTAGGTTTCTACCCTGCTGGACTATAATTATTGCTGGCAAGTGTAACAGTGTGCTGCAATCATTGTGCTTGCAGAGAAGGTCTGTTTTGGCTCAGTGATTTCTAGCACATTTTCCTAGGAAGCATTAGGACACAGCTAGTTTTTTTTTTCCTGGAAGTTAATCCTGTTCACATTAGGATATTTCAGTAAAATCTGCCATGGTGTAGAGGGAAGACCTTTCCAGTCTGGGGGCGCCAGGGCAGGGGTGTCTTTTCCTGCTTTTAAGGGCAAACCTCCTGCATTTCACTCAGGCACGTTTTGTGGAGACAAATGAGAGGTAGTTTTGTGACACAAGGGTTTGACTGGTGGGTCCCAATCACCTCCTCCTGACAGGAGCCCAACAGAGCTGGTGGTCCTTGCCCAGCTGCCCCCAGAATTGGAAGTAGTTGCTATCTACTGTGTTTCGCAAGTAGATCACTATGGACATATCAAAAGAAATCCAGACATTAGAGTTACATTTAGCAAGAAACTGGATGCCTGTTAACACCAGTTTTGCAGTTTGTGCAGTTGATGCAACCTTTATTGGTGACTCAGAGGCATTTTGGCTTGTCTGTTTTCAGGTGTGTTTTCATCTGAAGATTTAGCTCGCACTCCAGTGCAGTGCAATGCAGTTGGTTTTGTAAAGAAGAGAAGAAAAGTATATTTTAAAAAAGCTTGCTGTTAGAAGTCACAGTTTTTCACTGAGATGCCTCAGGCAATTATGTGAAAAAGTCATTTCAAGCCAATAAATAGTGTGAACACTGAGGAAAGAAAGGAGGAAATTGAAAAAAGACCAACCTAAAAATACCCAAGGTGGTGGCAGAGGAACAGAAAAAACTGTTCTTTTAAAATAATTGAGTTTAACATCAACAATTGAAACTGCCAGCTACAAAGAAGTAATAATGTGGCCCAAATCCCTGGGAGAAAAAAAAGAGTACTTGATTTTTGGATTTTTTTCTTCTTCCAACGTAAATCGGTTTTTGTCTCAAAAGAAATAGCTGAGTAGGGCAAATGGTAGTTTTTCTCTCTAATAGAGTTTCATTATGCTCAGAAAAATAGTAAACCATTCTATAGATACAGTTTGAATCAGATCAGCATAAAGAAAATTTCTCAGTTTAAACTAATCTTCCCTTTCTCACAGCAACACAAAAGAATGGCTAGTGGTAGTCTGGCTAACACTGCAACTCTTACCCCTTGTTTTCTTTTGACAGGGTAAGCAAGTCTTAAGCATGTATTACTTTTTAACCCCAACTTCTTGGGGTTTATTTTTTTATAATTACATATCCTGGATGTCATCTGCACACCTTACTAGGTTGGTTTTTTCCTTTTATTTTTTCACTGAAGTTGTACAGAGGCTAGGACTCAACAATATGGTTAAACATGACTACAGTAGGTCTTTTAAAAGGTGAATGGCTCTTACGCACTGTCTCTTCATTTAAAGAAGAAAGACTCTTTTTTTCTTAGTAATGAGTTATTAACTGTGTTTCTAAGTCTTTAATTTACTGTTATTTTTGTATCTCAGTGGCAGATATTCATCCAGCAAGAGGTAGCTGGGAATAGAGTTTACTGACCCAGATATTTTCCTTTAGCACAGCAGTTCTATATACATCAATGCACTAGCATCTGTAGCCTATTTTAAAAGGGCTCTAGTCAATGTCCTATTTTAACAGCACTGATGCATTGTTTCTCAGTTCTCTGCAGTGATTTACCCACCAGAGTACCTGTAAATGGCAACTAGCAAGAGGTCAGATACATTAATGATTCTTGAAACTATATAAGTATATTGCAAACATAAAATTCTCACCTGTTAATTGGGGAAAACAAATCACCAAAAGAACAGGTCTCCAGCAGGACAGACAGATAGGGTTTTTGAGACCTAGAGATATTGAACATTTCGAAGTGTAAAGTCTGCATAAATACTTTAGAATGTGTCCCTATTTCCTCATGCCTCTGAGTAAAAAAATTAAAGGATGCTGGAAAAAGTACAAAGACTGTATAAGTAAAGAAGTAAATCCCTGGTTTAGGAACAATTGCTGTCTCCTCATAACTGTACTCATAAAATGCAGAAACAAAATTCATGCTTTCTTTCTGGAAAGATCAAGGGAGTTTTTAGCACAAGGCACTAGGATCTCATCCAACACCAAATTGTATGTTTTTCTGCCTCTCTCAGTGTTTTACAAAGCTTGTTTATTTTCTCTTTTTATCCACATTTAAATGTGACAGAAAAACACAAAGGGGCAGCATTTGGGGATGCACTTCCAGCAGAAGTTGTGAAAAAAGGCAGGGTGAATGTGCAACCCTCTTCATTAAAAAATCATTTAAGCACGTCAGCAGCCTAACATAAAGCTGTATTGGATAAGCAATACAGGTCTGCTCAAGGTGCTCAGGTTCCTCACAGACTGCTAGTCTGGGACTCAGAACATAGCAGCAGTATTCCTCCACTCCCGCTGCCATGTCCCTGGATCATAAATGGTTACTGAAGGAGCACAAAAGCTGCAGCTATGTGGTTTAATAATGATCTGTCTTTGCCAGGTAAAGTAGAAGTGATGATGATACAAATGGTTCAGCAGCCAACATGCTGCAGCTTTAAGCCTCATCTTCCAAAATTCATTCTGCAGAGCCATGTGTGCTGAAATATTTTTCTTTAGCCATTTAAAATAAAATGTCATTATACTCAAATACCTCTGACACCCCATTGTGAAAGCAACCAACACATCTGGCAAAGATACAAGGTGAACAAGTTATACCTGAAGAATCCTACAGATCAGGACTAAGATTTTAGCAACAGAGATAAAGATTTTATCAACAGTGTGACAAAGCTGGCTTCTCACCTAATTACACTACAGTCCTAGTATAAAACCTCCTCTTTGTGAATGAACAAAAACATTGGTCAAGGTTTAGGGCAATAGTGGAAGAAGAAACAATCTTCCCAAAACTCTGGGAAACCATGACAGGGCAAAGACCTGCCTATGAGGTCAAGATTGATAAAAGCTGTTTCACCAGGTTGGGAGGCAACAGTTCAAAATTTCTCTAAAAAACCTGCATGAATAAGAGTAGTAAGGTGCTGCAAGTTATCCAAAATCATCTTCAGGACCTGTGACAGGAGAGTGTCACAGGAGAAGACTCAGACATCACTCAGACAGATCTGATCTAGTAGTTAGTTTATTGAGTTCTAAGCAGTAAATTTAGGTATGTAAAATATTTAGTAAGGACAGATGGATTGGCGGTCAATACTATTTACTACACTTAAAGTTAGTAAGGGATACAAAGATTATCGCATAAGCTTACTACACATATCTTAAACGTTACATGCATGCCAGAAATGTCACTTACCAACCCATCAATGCCTGGTGTCAGGTAAGGGATGTCTCAGTCTCGAGGGGTAATCTTGAGAGGCGTCCCTGCTCAAGGGGAGATCATTGCCACGCAGCCAGCTGCTGTGGAGGGAGAGCTCAACGGACTCTGATGGCTGCAGATATTTATAGTGTAAAGTCGTATTTTCTGCTGTGTTAGTGCAGTTTCAGCAGCTTATCAGCCCAGTCTCCAGCCAAACCCGTTTTTTGGGTTTGGTGCTGTGTTCTCAGTGATAGCCTCACACAATAGGATTAACTCCAGTTAGGCCTACTTGCTGAGCATCTGCCTGGACCAAAGCTCAGTTAGCTCAAACAGGAGGAGTGCATCTGTCACGGAGAGAAAGCAGCTATGGATAGTTACAGTTAACCTAAACCATAAGGAGAGGCTGAACATATCTGTTTACCATCCTAGAAGATGTGCATTCAGAACAGGCACAAGTCCACAGTATCAGCTGAGTCTTTGAGCTACTAAACTTGCAGTTTGAAATGAAGTATTATGATATTTTGCCTTGGTTTGGTCTCAAATTCTAGTTCAGTCTCAGGCATGACCCCCAAAATGATAATAATTGTGGTATGAGTCTGAGCACTCTTTCCATTTCCATCTTCTTTCCCAAATATTTATCTTCTTTTTCTTTAGTTTACTACTTGAATTACACCAGACCTCTTAAAAATAATAATAAAGTAACAGTTACTGTGGAAATACAGCTTTTTTTATTCTAATGTAACTCAATTACATAGTTGTATTTTATTTTGAATACAGCAGCAATTTGTTCTGCTGAAGTGGGTTTATTTTTCTGAGGCATGCAGGGAAGAGGGATGAAAGAGAGGTTGGAAATTTAGGGTTATCTGTGGCCCAACACATGCAAAGTGCTTCCCTTAGTTTTCTTATGGTGACAAGCTGTTCAGTGCTTGCAATTTATATGATGCCTTTTAATTAAGTTGGGAGTTCACTGAGCATGTGTTTAGTTTGAGATGTACTTTGTTCTTCTGCTGAACTGTTGTTCAGTATTTTCAGTCCCCAATGTGCAGTCTGCTTCACCTTTGGCATTAAAGAAGAAGGGCATTTTGCTGGGTGGTGGTGTCACCAAGCCCAGTGATGCAAAGAAGACATCTGCTTACCAGGCTGTCACACTTCCCTTCAGTGCTATGGAGATGCCTGTTGCTGCAGAAGGAAATTTTTCTGAGAAGGAAATTGCAAAGTGTTGTGAGGATGTTATGATCAGACTGTTATGTGGCAATACTGTATTCACCCACTTATTGTCAGCACCTGCAGAGCTACCCATGAGAAGGGAGATGTCCCTCTTTCCGACTGGTTAAGGGAGGAAGGCTTTCTCTTCCTTCTGCCTTCTCATCTGCCTGCTTGTCTGCTAACCTCTGTGGCACAGTTTGTCATCTGTGGCATGGGAAGCACATCATGAGCATGTACAGTAGAGGGGCTGATCTCATCAGCTCACATTTTTATTGTGTTTTGAGATGAGATGTACATAGAAATATGTATTTCTACCCACATTACCTGTGTGCTACAGGTCAGAGGAGCAGATTGCCTGCACTGCAGGGAAAGCTTCCTTGCCAGTCATTGAAGAGATAAGAAAAACATTAGGAAAAACATCTTTACCGAGAGGGTGTTCAAACCCTGGAGCAGGCTTCCTAGAGAGGTCATTGATGCCCCATGCTTCTCAGTGTTTAAGAGGCATTTGACAATGCTCTTAATAATATGCTTTAACTTTTGGTCAGCCCTGAAGTGGTCAGACAGTTGGAATAGGTGATCATTGTAGGTCCCTTACAACTGGAAGTATTCTATTCTATTCTATTCTAAAACATGTGGTATGGGGATAGACATCAATTGGTTTGCCAGAAACATCTGTAGATGCCAGGGGGAGAGAAAACAGATAGTTAAAATACCTTTTGCAGCATTTATGCTTTGTCTGAGGAACACTTTGAAGGGTCAAACTAAGTCTAATTTGAAAACAGTCTACTTTAACTGGGGAGGACCCCTAACATAAATACTTTCTCACATTAGTTGTTTTAAGCATTATCTGAATCAATTGACTAATTGAGCTAAGCCAGTTTCCTATTACTTCATCCAGTCTGCCTGTTCAGTCTCTAGCATGCTGTACTACTGTTAGTGATACCAAACTCTCTTACCTCCTTTTAAACCCCATAGATCTCTAGGGTCAAGTGAAAGTAAAATAGGTGCTACAGGAGGGCTACACTGGATTTCTTGGGATACATTCTGCAGGGCTATTTCAGCTGGCAAACTGAAGCTTGTCATCAAAGTGTTGTCTTAGTCTTGACTACTTTATGGATCTCCCTTCCCCATCACAGTACACTGTTCTTTGTGCCCTGATGTTTGCTGATCTCTATCCCAGATGGTGTTGCAGTTTAGTGGTGCTGTATGAGCACGAATCTAGGAATGTGGGGACAACATATGCTGCTGAATATGAATGTAAAATATGTTTACACTATTCCTAATTAAAGATACCGCTTAATTAAAAAAAAAAATAAGGTAGGCTGTACTGGCACAAGGAAAAAGAAAAACAGATAACAGGTATTCATATCAAAATGATGACATAGGTTTCATTAGTAAAGGAAAGGCACTAATAAAAAGCTGCGGTCTCAGTTGCTTCACAAGAAGCAGAGGCCGAAGAGCAGCTATTTCCATGGCAACAAAAGGAGCGAGGGGATTTACACTCCTATATGTTTCAGTGCAGTCTTAACCAAAAGTGAAACTGGCTTGAAAGAACAGCCCCACTATATTAATTCTTATTCTTTATGAATTCTGTATCTCACCTCACTGCCTCAAAGCTTCTACCTTATAGTGACAGGTCACTGACAACACATAGCTAAAGATGTTTCTGGACCTGTTAGAAGCCTAATTCTTAGATTATTCATCTAACTTTCTGCTATATAAAATCATGAGTTTGAATAGGTTGCTAATTTCGGTTGAAAATATTTATTCAGTGCCATATGCCATAAATTAGGTTCACAGCGTATAACACACCTAATTCCTCCTAGTAATGTATTGGGAACACTAATTCTAATGTTACTCTAACACAAGAACATTCCTTCATCTCTAATCTCACCCTGTAAGTATCACTGAAGACTTTTCTTCCATATGCTTATTAAAACAATTTCTATCTTTAGCAAATTTTATCTCACAAAAAATACTGTGTGTTAATCCTATCTAATAAGCTTAAAATAAAATGTATAAAGTAAGATCATCTTGCAGCCATCAGGATGTTTTGAGATCCAAATTATGCTGCCCTAATGTAGTTTCTCTTTAGAAAATTTATCCTGCTTTAAATAATGGTATTGTCTTTATTGTCTTTTAACATTTCAGATCACAGTATTTCGCATGGGATCAGAAGGACACCAAGATATTGATTTAGCTATCCTGACAGCATTACTAAAAGGTAATGGAGTTTCACTCCACAGTGAGTCTGTATCAATCCAAATGGTTTAACTCTGTGTCTCTGCTGTGCTGAAACCTGCATTTATTGACAATATCTACCATATCAAGATGGTAAATTTATACCATGAAATTGAAGTATACTTTTTGCTCTAACTGCTTTATACAAATCCAGCTCTTTCTTTAATGTTTAAATAGCTACTGGTTTTCCTTTCTGAATTTTTATTCTCCGCCCACAATCACTAATGCATCACAAGAAACATCAGTGGTCAGCCCCCCCACTGGTTACTTGAGAAGATTAGTACTAGCAAGAAGACAGCCAAATATCTTCTCAGACTTAGATTGCCTTTGCGGCTAGTAGAACATCCAGAAGGAGGTTATCTCCCTTTAGATAAAACTGGCACTATTGTCAAAGTAAAATGTTATCTGTAGTCATTCTAGGAAAGTCTGGTAACTGTGTGGGATTCCTTCCAGCCTCTACTGACAGAGCTAAGAACTCAGCTATTGGGGTGGTAGGGGTTTTAATCTTAAATTTCACAGGTCACTAAATCTTTCTAAGCCATTACATGTTACACTTACGCTCTTAAAAGATTGTCTTACAATAAATCTGCTGTTGCTACTGTTCATTATAATCCCTGATCTTGCAGACATACCATTTATCTTGGCTCCCTTCAAAATATGATATTATTAGGTAATTTAATATCTGCTTGCAAATACAGAAACAGGTGAGACTTTAAAGGCTCTGAAGCACTTGTACTTACCCAGTGAAGGATTACTCACCTAAGCAAGGGCTGGGAGGTTCTAGCACTCCATTTATATGGTATTTCCTCAAATGGAATTTTCACAAATTGCATATATGAATCACCATGGTGATCTTGTTGCTGTCTGGATTGTTTTGTGCTATTTAGTACAGGTCATACTGATTTTAAAAACAGAGAATAAAACATACAAAACTATTTTAAATAGCAATCAGAGAAACATTAGGGAATGGACTTCCAAAGGTGACTGGGGAAAGTTATGCTTCATGAAGGCTCTTCAGCAGTTGTCATCATGCTATTGTCACCCCTACATCTGAATAAGAGGGTACCTAATGCCATGTGGCATGAATTTGAGTCATAACAAAAAAAATAATAGATTTACTGAGTATTCAAAAGGTAATGGAAATTATTCTTGCTTGTTCCAGGGCTCAGTTTTCTTCTCAGTTTCTTCCTGTGCAGGCTCAAAAAGCTGGATGAAGAAGAAAGAGAGAGGCCTGAGAAACTTTCACCTAACCAAAAGTGCAAAATAGTATTTTACCTTTTACACAATTATTAATCCCATTTCAAAAATGTTACTTCAAACATTTAAAACAAAAGTCTGAACAGGAGTAATAAACAAGCACTAGCCAGTTCAAAAATATGATTGCAAGCTGATAGCTACCAGCCATGGAATAAGCTGGAATTATTTTGCTCCAGTAGCTTTTTTTTCTTTAGGCTTCTGTAGTATTGCTTTCTCCACTTCTTTTGCTCAGTTCGATCAAGATACCAGTCATTTGTCCTGCAGGTAACATGACTATTTTACTGCTACCCTGAGGTAACAACTTTAGCCATCTGCATAATTATGTCAAGGCATTTTGGACATCTTCACAGAGAAGCAATATAAATCAAGGTGAAGAAAGGGAAAGAAAATTAATTCAGAGCAAGGAACAAGAATTGCATCCATCACCAAATTCCTCTTTTCTATCCTTAGGATATATTTTAATTGCAGATTTCATTTTTATCTTAAATATAACTGGGTCCTTCATTATCCTCAGTGTAAAGTGTATTCTCTTCACATTTGTTCTTAAGACAATCACTGAAAATACTGCTCTTGGTTTCTGTTAGTAAGATACATATTGCCTTAAAGTTGTGATTCCACTTTTTCTAGGTATATTTTTGCAAGGTCTGAATCCTAACATAGATCCCTGGAGTCTTTTACCACCTTGAAAGCTACCTCTTGGAAGCTGAAGAAAATAAATCATAGGCCTTGGAGGGATTGTTTTCTGTTTGAAAAGTTCTTTTGCAGTATTTATATGAGCAACTGTACAATGTTTGCAGTCTGGGTATATAAGTAGTCTTCCCTGATCTGGAATATCCATTTTGCAAGTGCCTAATTGGTCCTGTCATCTCCTTCGTAAAATAAAATTACCTTCCCTCTTCGTAATAGTGGTGCAAGACATTGTAGTGAACTTCTCTTAGCTCAGAAGATGCCTGGATCTATGTAAGTGATTCTGACGTGTCGTTTCATGCTTGCCTGACAATCTTGATTTGGTAATCTGCTGATGGCAGCAGCACTTGTGTCTTGCTGAAGAGCCAGAGGAACTAAAACTTAACACCTCATCCTCCCTGCTCCTCAGCAGTTTCTGATTATGAAGGTGCACAATGAAGATTAGATTTATCAGATGCCTCTTGTTCATCTGAGCTCTCTGATCACAGGGAATGAAAGTCCACATAACTTTTTAATCAATGTGTGCAAAGCTGAGATCTCTTGTCTCAGGCAAGTCAGTTGTCCTTATTCATACCATGTCTTTGTACAAAAGTTCTGGCCCACCCTGAAAGAAATACTGCCTTTCTGTAAATATACCCCATCAGACTGATGGATACTTGGGTTTTTCATCAAATCAAGAAACCTAAGCTAGCAATACTGAACCACTCGCCTATTGATTTACTAGTAAGCAGATTTGAAGACTGTCTGAATTACCTTGAAATTCTTAAGTTTAGATTGAGGAATTAATCTCTTTCACCTCTTCAGCACTGTGTGAAAAGGGAGCAGAGAAAAGTATGAAACTGGTGAGTGATTATTGGTTACTTTCTCTCACTCTTACTGACAAGGATTTTGTAGTTCTTGCTCTCCAGTATTCAAGACACATACCAGCTAATTACCAATCCCACCCTGGAGTGAGTGATTTGTTCAGCGAGTAGGAGGAGGGCAAGGACTGGGAAACACGTATAATTTCCTGCTTGCTGTGTAAAATCTGCAATGAGCTAGTCTCTTTTTAAACATACATCAGGCACACTGCCAATGCAGGAACTCTCCTGGACGGGATATTCCACAAGCCCCAAACCCTGCACTGAATATCAGAGATTATTTTCTTGTTTGTTTCCATGAGTCACTTGTTTAATCTTGTCAGCAGAGGTATCTTTCTTGGAAGTGGTCTCCAATAAACTAGGGAATGGCATCCAAACTGGTTATCAATTTACATTGCAAGGATGTCACAACAGCATATGGCTTGTGAATTCCTTTTTTTTTTTAATTTTGAGAGACATGCAAATGTGAGAAGTTTCCAATTGCATGAATTTGTAGCCAGTAAATTTATTGATACAGTTTAACTGTTTCCGCTCTCTTGAACAGTTGGAACTCAAACAGTAATGGATTTGTCCTTTTGCAGCTGCTAATTGAGCAGAAGGCATATGACAGGGACGTTAAAGACAGCATATGGAGATTTTCTAAAATATAATTGTTTTGAAGTGTCGTCAAAGATCCTAGTTCACAGAACTGTTGCAATGTCTGGAGCATACTAGCAGCACCAGCCATGTTTCAGCTGGTGCTCCAGAAGCCTTCGCAGTGCAATTGTTAGCATTGGGAAAGAGGTGCTGTGTGATATATGCATGTTGTAATATTACTGCCTTGTAACCCTCTGACATAAACCTTATTAGGCTAATGCAGATCTGATGTCTCTGCATACTTTCCAGCCTGTGAATAAGTCATGATTCATGCTCACTGAACAGACATCATGTAGTGTCAGATGGTCCTGGAAGCCAGTATGATGGTCTGCCAACCATGAAATCACTGACACAGAAGGATTTCAGAGTTAGGCCATATATCTGGTTACTGTCCTTATAGTTGTTGTTGCTATCAGCTTTGTTATTGTCAGTTGATTTGCTAAATGCCAGGAAGATGCTTGTAGCAAATGCAGTGGAAACACAGCCTTTTCACCAAAGAGCTGCTGAAACAGAAGACAACATAGAACCTGCTGAGATGCAGAGCAGAAAGTTATTTTGGATTGCTATTTTCCTTAATCTAATTCTTTTCTTTAAATGATGATTCAGATAGGATGCTGACATGCTTAGAAGAGTTGTGGAAATGAGTCTCCAACAACAATTTCTGTCTAGATAGATCAGGTTTGTGTCATTTCAGCTTTCCAGATTCCTGAGCACTAAGTATCATAGACTATCCCAGAGAATCCTTTAGAGGTTTGCATTGATCACAGTAAACTTTAGCCAATATATAAAAGCCCATAGTCTATCTCTTCAGTAATCTGGAATCCTGCAAGGGCACAACACTCATTGTCTGATGTGTACCATGGCTCACCTAGCATACAGAGTCAAGTTTATGGTCCCAGGCTTTATCATCAAGGAGTATTGCATTTTTGGTCCAAGATACTGGATAGACCATCTGACTTTTACGAGAAGAATCTATGCAAGATATCCAAACACTCCTGGATGGCTGCCTAAGAGCATAAAGTTAACATCTGCAGGAACTAACAGCTGTCCCAGATCTCCTTCTTGTTCATTCAATTTCACACTATCCTTGCATTGTCTTCTATACCCAGCAATACCTATACTGAAATAAAATACTGCCAAATCAATGCATTGCATCCTGAATGCAACTTTTCTTCTAGAAGTAGATGAAAGAAAGGAATAGTCCCACTGCAGACATTAGTCATATTGTCTTAAAACATTCTTTTGAGGAACATATCTCATACTCAGCCAGACACCAGGATACTAAGTAAGTATCACATAGACATCAGTCATATTGCCTAAAACACTATCTAAAGCAGTAAATATGCTACATTAATTAAAATAATACAACACAACTAAGCAGTGAATCTGTCCATGAGACAGGGTGAAAGAGAAATATAGGGAGAGAAGATGCTAATTTCTCACCACTGACAGTGTTAAGGGCCTAAGAAGTGGTTCCAGTGTGATCCCTGTATTGAGTTGATCAGAGCTGTAGGTTATTAACTCTACCTTATTTTTTTATTTCCCAAATATCCTTTGGCTTTGATTTAGGTACATTGCAGTGACGCTCACAAGTCAGATGAGTCCTCAGAAAGATCACTTTTTGGATTCTTCTTAGTGACTCAAATGAATGCTCTGTGGCACCAAATGCAATCAAGGAAATGGTTGAAAGGAGATGGTATCTTAAGAAAGCCCACCTCACATTTTTTTTAGGGAGTTTTTCTTATATTAGTGGAATTATTTTTGCTCCTTAAAACTGGACAGAATACCTCCTGAAATAGCCTGAATACTTTCTTTTTCATTTGAGTCAAAAGCCATCAGTCCATCCTGGAATAAAATTGATTAAAAGGCATCCGCAGTCCATATGTTGCTCTGTACAAACTTTTATAGATTTTCTTTTCCTTCTCCTCTTGTGTAACACCAGCATGATCCACATTCACCTGAAAACCACATAGGGAAGACAGGAAAGAGGAGAAGGGTGCAAGGGCTTTCCAGCAGCAAACCTCACTCTGGGAGCAGCCATCCCACCACGTGCATCAGAGTCCCAGCATGCAGACTTCTAGCGCCCAGTCTACACCCTAGCTGCTGCACTTGTTTGGACCTGAAGTACAAAAACCCCTTGAGAAACCATACGTTTCCTTCAACTGCCACTTGTCTGCAGTGCTCTGCAAGACAGTGAAATGAACCATTATGGTAACAAGCACTGAGAAGAGTATCATCTCCAGGACTGCACATGGACCCACAGGAAAACTTGTCCACTGCTGACAGCCTTAAACACTATGGCGGGAGGTGGGAAGGACGGAGGTGGGACCATGGCTTGCTTTCCCCTTTGCTCGGTATTTGGAGCATACTCGATAAGCATGAGCAAAGAAGACAATTCTGATGAACTGCTGGGCTTGGGGGCTTTTCTGGAAATGCAGCCACCACCTCGTGCCCCATGCCAGTTGCTCTTTCACATGATCAGATGCGCCAGCAGGTCCTGTGTTCATCCAGCAGCCAGGTCATTCCAAAACATGAAAAGGCCCAGGAATGCTAGGTCACTTGACAGAAACTGGAGAAGACTCCTTGCTAGGGGTCAGAAGGTGTTCACCTGGAGCCTCTATGATTTGGCTTGAGTTTTGGCTGAAGTGGGGGGCAGTCTAAGTAACCCACTTCCTTCCCCAGGTCCATCTGATCCACTCTTGATGCAAAATGGTTTCTATCCCACCTGCACCCCTGGCTACCCAGACTGTAGGCTGCAGTCAGTTTAGGAAAATCAGGCAGTGGAGCTCTCCCATCACATGTGCAAAACGGTGCCAGGCTGCAGGATTGCCATCACTGCCCCTGGGTTTGGAAGTTCAACCATGCACCTCCTCCTCCTCCACTCACCAGACGGCTTGCCCGAGCACCTGCCAAAGATCTCGCTTCTCCTGCAGGCACATGGATGGGAAGGAGGAGATCCAATGACATTTTGAGAGGATCTGTTGTTTGCTTCAGAAAGGGGGAGAACATTATTTGCTCTCCGTACTTAATTTACAATATCATACCCACCGCGGGTATTTTTTGTTCTGTTTTTATAAATAAAACTGTGGCATTTTTGCCCTTCCCAAAGGTAAATATTTTCTGTTCTTGAATGTTGCATGTTGGTCGTGTAAGAAAGTCAGAAAAGTTCAGATGCCATTGGCATCCCCCATGACGTGCCTTGTGAGAGCTTTTGTCTGTGTTGTAGTATATAGCAATAAGAAGCAGTGTCTTACGCAAAGGGGTATTCCTGGTACTTCTTAGTCACAGAAAGGTCTTTTACTGTTTTCATTATTTTTTCTTCTTTTCTTCATTTCTTTCTATCATGCTGCTCCTGCATCACCTACCTTTTTTTATCAGAGCTCATTTCTGCAATAAAATGAAAGTGATCTGCATGATCTACAGTCCACCATCTCCCAAATAATTGCTGTAGATATTACCAAGTATTTGGCAAAGTTTCATGGCAGTGAACTGACTGCAAAGTTGAGAGTTATAAAATTAAACTGTAGGCTAAGCTTCCCAAAGGTCTGCTGAACTAATCCTTCACAGAGAATTGCAGCAGCCAGTTTGTTATGCTTCATGTTTTCTGTGCCTCCAATTTCAGAGTCCACTTTCAACTGGAACAGTGCGTGATTTTGAATAGTACTGAAATGGAGACAGAAATGCATTGAAGTAATGAAAATCTCTTGTTTGTCCTCGCTCCATGATATCAGTATAAGAATTAATAAAGACCAGAAAACAGTGGAGGTATGAGGCCTTTAAAAAATGAGCCTTTATACAATCACCTAGTTACTGCAAGCAACTATGTAGTTGAAAGTTGAAGGGCTCTTTATTTATTTGGTTGATCGGTTCTTTTGGGCCAATTCTCCCTGTGACACTGAAGAACAAATACCATTTTATTATTACAAATCAGGTAATAACCATTAACTCCTTAGTGAAATATTAAAAAGGCACAGCAGGGCAGGAATGTCCCTCTGCATCCATTAAAACTACTGGGAAAAACATAGCCCCCTTTCCAAAAAACAAACAACTGCAGACCTATCTTACCATCTGCATAGTTTCTTATTCAATTTGAATATATTATACCTCAACACCAGCTTTATAGCATGCTTTGTTATATGAATATTGCATGTGTGAAGGGAAATTCATCCCACCAAGACCCCTCAGTACAAGTAGGTAGAGGAGAAATTCCTTTTCTTGTACAGGATCCCGACCTTATCAGGTGGGAATGCATAGAAGATGTGCATAAAATGCATGACTATTGAAATCAGTGGGGTCTGTGTGAGTTGAGCCTGTTTGTAATTGCTAGATGTACGTGTGTGTATGTGTGCACTCATGTGCATACGTGTGTGTGTGTGTATTCCTGCAGCTGGATCAGTATCCCTCCTTGCTTCTGCTCCTGCTTCCTGTCCAAGAGGAGGGAAACGGGTTCACCCCATCTGTCAATACCATGTGTACCTACTGTATTTTTCAAGGGGGATGTGAGGAAACGATTAATGTTTACAAGACAATCTGAGAATGATGGATTCAGATTTGAGAACGGGTATTTTATTACAGATGCAATGGAAGGTTTGGTTTTGTTTTAATATGAGATCAGTGGCAGAAATGACACATGGACATCTGTGAGACTTTTGACAAAGAGGAATTACCATGGTGGTCAGTTGACTGAGTCTAAAGTATGTCTTGTTTTTTTTCCTCCTCCTCTCGTCCCTGCACCCCTGTCTGTATACACAGGAGCTAACGCATCTGCTCCCGACCAGCTGAGCCTAGCATTAGCCTGGAACAGAGTAGACATCGCCCGCAGTCAGATCTTTATTTACGGGCAACAGTGGCCGGTACGGTATATATACAGCATCTTCTACTGAAAACACTTTAAACCCTACACAACATTAAATCCGTTCTGTTGGCGGCGGTGGTTTTAACAGAGTTTAAAATACACTGAGTCATGCTCCCAGCCAAACACAAAGTTCCCATTCACAGCTACCGCAGGCAGGCACGGTTACAGAGGTGTTAGTATGTTCGCTTGCTCAAGGAAATGGTGACATCTAGCGATGCTTTAACACTGAGAGACCACACCTTTAAAGAAACGGGAAGCAGCGCTTCTATGCTACCAAGCAATGAGTCTGCAAGCTGAGAAAAGCAAGTATCTATTAACAGCCATGTTACAATGTTAGGCTATAAATTAAAGGAAAGGCAAAACTTCTTTTTGCTCTTCAAGCAATATGCTTTTATATACAATACTGAATTTGATGATGATCAGATGTCAAAACCATGCTACACAAATGATGGAGGTTATCAAGTGGACCACGAGAGCCAATCAGCAATGATACTACAGAAGTCCTGTGGCTCCAGACCTGAGCTGGTGTTAATTTCTTGCCCAGTGCTGCTCTGCATCAACCTGCCTGCTTCACATCTGCCCCATCCTATGCTCCAGCTGCCAGCTGTGGGGACAGGCTCCCTGGCCAACACCGTTCCCCTGAGGGGCGCCGTGGGCAGAACTTCTCTGCAGGAATGGGAGGGCTGTAAACAGAGAAGTTATTGAATGCTGTGTGAGGCAGAGGAGCAGTAGTCAGCTCCCAGCTTGTGGTGCAGTTTTTACAGTGGTGGAAGACACCCAGAAAAAAACAGAAGGTCTCTGTCCCTGTAGCTCCTTAAAGCCCACCATATCTTCATTTGGAAGGTTTAGTTGGATCACAATATTCATTACTGTGACACTTGATTTGTCACTGTTATGATAATTTCATGTGCTATCATTACATGAGCATTTACAACTCCCCATGGAAAAATTATAACAAAAGGAAAAGGTTCTGTTTAAATATGCTTGCTTTAAATGTAGTTTCTGGAGCTTGCTGCCCCTTAAAGCTAGTTTCACAAATCCTTGCATTCTCAGTTATGAAGTGAACAGGACTATACTTTATCTTGTCTTCAATACTGGGCATAAGTATGCATGAAAACATAGGAGGGTTTTTAATGATACAAAGCTGTCCTTATAGTTATTGCTCCATCACCACACTATAGCAAAAATTTGCATAAATGCTGCAAGCTGCAATCATTTTGCAAGCTAAAAGCTGGAAGTATGAGATTATTTCTCATCCTTCTAACTCTCCCCAGCCTGCAAGAGATAGAAAAGGAGAGATGTTGTGTAAGAAGACTTCTTGCATTTGGCCCTTCAAAAAAATGCTAATTGTGAAGCTATTTCTGCTTCCTGGGTGTCAAAGTTTCCCTTAGTTTCCACACCACAAACAGAGGAAAAGTCTAGTAAAGGCAGAATTAAAGTGAGTGTGTGTACACATAACAAATATATCCAATATAAATAAAATGTTTGTCAGGAAAACAAGACATAAAGATAATAATGAGTGGTGTGGAGGTGTGGTCACCAGTTACCTGGGTTCCAGTTCCTTGGTCCTAATCTGGATTTCCTAGAGTATGTTAACATTCTGACACTCATTTTTGAAATGCTGCCCTGAATCAGAGAAACTGATATAGACTAAAACTGTGATTATCCCATTCTAAGCTTAGAAGAGCAACCCTCAGAATTTTGTCAGGATTCACCTGCTTGTGCCAGGGTGACCGGACCAGCCAGATACAGCCTGTGATGCCTAGGAACAACCTGAATTAATTGCTTGCTTTGCAGGTGGGCTCCCTTGAGCAAGCAATGCTGGATGCACTGGTGTTGGACAGAGTGGATTTTGTGAAATTACTCATAGAAAATGGAGTAAGCATGCATCGTTTTCTCACCATCTCCCGGCTAGAGGAATTGTACAATACGGTAGGGCCAACCTAAGGCAAATTTTCTATCTCTATATTCATTGTTCTAGCTTCCACTCATATTACAATGACATGACGATGCACAAAGCAGCCAACACCTGCTGTGGAGATTTGGAAGTCCACATTGTCTCTTAGCTTTGTCTCTTAGCTTTGTCTCTTATGTAATGGAACACACTGTGTCTTGCCCACCTGATCTGCTGTACAGATTTTGTAAAACACGGATTAAGCCCCACACAGTGCCAGCTGATTTCTGGTCATTGTAATTCCAATATGATAGACCTGAGATTTAGACAGATGGCACTGTCTGGAAGACAGTAACTGGCAAGTTAGAACCTGTAGGATCGTGATACATTACTTCTGACAGTATAAGCCCTTACAGTTTCAGAAAAATCTTGCAACTGTTAATCAAACTCAGCCACTAGAAAACAGAAGCAAACTTCTTGGGATAATATTCTGAATTTAAAGGTGAAATCCGATGATTTCAGGAGGCCTATTACAGTGAAGCACTTTCCCCATGTTCTCACCAAGTGTTCCAAAAAATGATAGTTTTGACTTTTAAAATCTTGTTTGCAAATTCTATATCTTTGCTTTTAAAATGAACATAAAACTGCACAGGTTCAAATTGCTTCCAAGTTCTCAACTGCAAAACATTCACATCATTATTGCCTACTGAGAGAAACCAGTAAGTTCAAATTGCTTAAGTGGTATGGAAAAAATCTTAAAGCACTGTCTAGTTCTTCAGATTGCTAGTTCTGTCTAAACAGGAGAGAGGTTGTGACATAGTGCATAGCCCTTTTCAAAAAAGTTTTTTTTTGCCAGTACTTTTCAAAGCCCTGCCATCATAAGCTGCCACACTGGGCTGTTATCCAGAGATGTTTCACACTGATGGTGACCAGAATTCAGTCTTTCAAAAATATCAAATATGAAAAGAATTCATTAAATTTGTGCAAAATATAGAGGAACAGGTATCCATGCCACCCTTGAGACAGATTCCCATCTGATCTTTGATTGGCTTAAACTTTGCCACTATGCATCTATGTATTAAGAACAGGCTTTCTTGATAAGCATTGTAGTTCTTGTAACAAAGCCAGTTTTTACAGGGAGTAAGTCTGAGGAAAGTCTTCAGTTCTACAGCTAAAAGAAGGCCTTTTTGAACAAATTTATTGTACGCTATAAAAATCACCGTAAATTATTCATACAAGAGTTCCAAAAGACCCAGACTATGAAATGCCCAAACTACCAGTTATGATATATGACCTAGTGCATCCATGATAGCCTTAGCACCAACAAAAATACAAGGCCAGTTAAAAAATACCAAATTTCAACATAACCCCTGAGAGTGACCTGGGAAGCTACAAACCAGGGAATCTGACTTCTGCCATAGCAAATTTGTAAAAGTACAATAAAGAATAGGATTAATACACAAGGGGATCAATTTTATGTCAAGAAAGAGTTTACCCTTCTTCTGTAGGAAAATGTTAAGCCTTAGTAATCTATTACCGTTTCTGAATTCAACAGGCAGGAGAATAAGGATGTTGCACTTGGTCTGCCTGTTTTTGCAAAACCTGTTTGACAATATTTGAAAACCTCAAAGGTTATTAAAGAAAATCAGCTGTCATGACATAGAAGATAAAGGGCACTTGTGGTTTAAAAACTACTTGAAAGATAGAAAACAGAGAGTAGGAATACAAGGTCTGTTCTCACCACAAAAGGACATTATGACCAGGGTAATCCAAGACCCTGTCCTGGGTTCACTGCTGTTCAGCCTGTTTAGAGGTGATCTGAAAAATAGTAACTACAGAAGGGACAATGTTTGCAGGTGATTTAGCATCACTCAGGGTAGGCAAATCTGAAGCACCATATGAAGAATCACAGGAAAGTCTCATCATGCTCAGTGATGGGGTTACATAAAATTAAGTGTTAGCAAGTGCAGAGCAACGTATATATGGAGACACTGACTCTGCACATATGCAGTGGTCTCATCTATTGTCAGTTACAGCCAAGGAGACCTCCCATAAAAGTCTCTTAAAATATCAGCAACAGTCAAAAACACAACAGAAAAGAAAGTACTTCTCCACATAACATATAATTGAAATTGTGGGAGTCTGCTGCAGAATGTTTTGCATGTGTCGTGGTTTAACCCCAGCCAGCAACTAAGCACCATGCAGCTGCTCACTCACTTCCCCCCACCCATTGGGATGGGGGAGAAAATTGGGAAAAGAAGCAAAACCCATGGGTTGAGATAAGAACGGTTTAATAGAACAGAAAAGAAGAAACTAATAATGATAATGATAACACTAATAAAATGACAACAGCAGTAATGAAAGGATTGGAATGTCCAAATGATGCACAGTGCAATTGCTCACCACCCGCCGACCGACACCCAGTCAGTCCCCCAGCGGCGATTCCCCGCCCCCACTCCCCCCAGTTCCTATACTGGATGTGACGTCCCATGGTATGGAATACCCCTTTGGCCAGTTTGGTCAGCTGCCCTGGCTGTGTCCTGTGCCAACTTCTTGTGCCCCTCCAGCTTTCTCGCTGGCTGGGCATGAGAAGCTGAAAAATCCTTGACTTTAGTCTAAACACTACTGAGCAACAACTGAAAACATCAGTGTGTTATCAACATTCTTCGGGTACTGAACTCACAACATAGCACTGTACCAGCTACTAGGAAGACAGTTAACTCTATCCCAGCTGAAACCAGGACAGCGTGTCAGGTGGAGTCAAAAGAAGATTGGACAAAATAACAGACTGCATGCTGTTAGTGGCTTTCAGGTGAGACAGCCTAGATGCAATGTCAGGCTCAGGGCCTCTCTGAGGAAGTGGAGATCCTGACTTCAGGAAGGGTGACACTTTAGCAGCTCTTTTATCTTCCACTCTCTCCCAGAGGCTGTGCATATTGTGCTGGGCTCCTGCTTTGCCTAAGCCAGGAGCCTAATCTGATATATAGGACCTTAGTTTTCACCCAGTGGGCAGTTCCTGTGGTTTTCTTACTGAAGGGTTTTGTACAAAAGAGAAGTCAGGTGAAATAATGCTCTTGTAATTGATTTATTTTTTTTTTATTGATAACACTGTACAATTGAAGTGCTGTCAGTTGCCTGATAGTTAAACTACTAACATGAGAAAGCAATTTCAGCATTTACATCTTGCAGGTCTTTGAACAATGCAAAACTATTTTATTCTTCTTTATTTGTCCTTTGCAGAGACATGGACCATCCAACACTCTGTATCATCTAGTCAGGGACGTCAAAAAGGTAAGAGTCCAATAGACGGTAGGTTGGAGATAATGCTATGATTGCTTTTTGGAGCTAGATACAATCCCTGTTTTGCATGAGCTTTCAGTCAAAGCCTTGTCCTTCCCCTGCCATTACAGAATGTCCTGTTTGTATGTACCGAATATGAACTTTTTGCATACAAAGCACAAGTAGCAAGTTATTTGGCTTGCTTTCTCTGTGGTTTTAGATGCCTGGGTAATAGTGCTTCTGCTAGCATATTGTAGGCTCTTACATACCATGTGTATTTATGCTGTTATCTGTATTCTTCCATACCTGCAAATACTGTCAAAGCTAATTTCCATGTTGTTAGTTTACTTCTGAGCCTGTAAAATAGCCCTTATCCTTGTGCTGGATCCTCATTTGTTGAAACAGTTTCTCATTCTGTGTTGTGTGGTATATTGTCGCCATCTTCCTCAGCAGAAATATACAAAAAGAAGTAGTGCAGCTTTCCCCTGCCCCCTTATGAAGTTAATTTTGAGAATCTTGATTATAAAGAGCCATGAGGAGGGCAAGACAGAAACACTGAAAGGTATAGTGACAAGAAGGAGATAACAAATGCCTTTAGGAATGTGTTCAGGATTAGAAGTGTTAACAGCAGCAGCAATGAATGAAAGTCCTTTATCCTCTAAATATATGGATCAAGTAAGGAGATTGAGTCTGCAACTGACCTCATCAGCTTGAATATTCTCCGAAAGCATGTGCAGATTGCAACCTTGCACATTATGTAAGTCAGACCTCAAGGGTAGCATACTTGAGAAAGGAGATTTTTGTACATGGGATTAGATAGAAAACTGAAAAAGAAATGGAGATTTTTTTGTATGAGCACAGGTTTTGGTGGTTTCTTCTGTCACTGACGGCTGAGCAGAATGAAAGGCAACTAGGGGAGAGCAGTGGCAAGGCTTGATGTATCATCTTTCTGTTAAATAATGCTACAGAATAACCAATAGTTATGTTTAGGGAGGTTCTGGTGGTTTTGTTTGGTTAGTGTGTTATGTGGCATCATTGTTGTTCAATTATATATAGTACATTAAGTGACCATTGCAAAGTGTGACATGCATACAGAAGAAACCGAAACTGTTCTTATGCACAAATCCCCTTGGATGGAGCAGAGTAAAGCTAGAATGCATTTAGACTGGCTACTTCTCTTGAAGCCCAAGTTACCAGAATATGTTTTTTTACTAAATATGCAAGTATTTATGTGCCTAAAAGGGTTTGAAACAAGCATCATCTGTCTCCTTACTTTAAAATATATTCCTTTTCAAACTTCTTCTCTTCCCCAGTACCACCTTTCCCAGCCCTCCTTCAAAGGCATAGCAGTTTGTATGTTGAATGACTAAAGAATATAAATATCTTTTCCTGAGTTCCTAACAAAAGATGTATTTTTAAAGGAGCTCTTGAAAAAAAGGCATTAAAATAGGCAAAGATGATCAGTACTCATAGGTGTATATTGATAGACATTGGCATAAGCAACTTACACTATATTTAATTACATTATTTGTTAAATGTTATGAGGTGGTCATTTTTTCCATAAATTCATCTTTCTTTCCTCTGTCCATATCTAAAGTCTCTAGTAATTCCCACTACATGAAGTCAATGTGTACTCTTATTAGAATATAGTTAAGGGCTTTAAAAACAAACAGACTGGTGCAGTCCTCTAGCACCTTAATCAGAAAACTGCACCTCTGGGGCTGTATTTCTCATTTTGTCAGTGATGAGGAACAACCATGCTTCACTCTGAGAACAATGACAGCTCACCATAGCCCTGCAATCTGAGCAGATCCCCTACCAGTCAACCAAGCTGTAAATCAGTCAGCAGATCTGACAACAGTTTAAATGGAAACACCTCCTTGGAAATAACTTCTTAATGGACAACACTGTTTGACAGTTAAGTGGCCCACTGTGCATGAGAACCAGACCACACTGCTGATGCTAGGTTTTTGAGTTTATATGTATTTTGAGGCCAGATACCTAACCTCTCAGATTTAATTACAGTATCACAAAATATAAATACGAAAAACATAGTATGTCACCTTAAGACAACAGTTAAGGGATATGCATACTCTGTGCTTTTTATGCATGCCTCCCAGTTTTAAAACCTGCGCTATTTACAAGGGTGTATGCTGTAAAAAGTTATTTACATCTGCATCATTGTGAATTCTCAAACAGAAAATGGATGCTTAGAAATCATAGAAGCATTATTTAATTTACTACTATTGTTATTACATAGCTGTATAAATCACGGGAGGGTTTTTTTGTTTGAAAGACCACCCTGCCTGCTTAACAAAGGAAAGAATTTGAACAACAGAAGTCACATTACCACATCCTGTTTGTAGCGGCTTACAGACACACATGTGTGCACACACACGCATGCACAAACACAGAAGACAACAATTTATTTTCTCTTCAAATTTCCAAATATCACTCTGAAGACTGTTAGCCTGGGCAGAATATTGTAAAGGCCTGGAGACACAGTCTTAAAAAATTTACAGTAATCAGAGTGCACTTAAATTCTGTATATATTAACAAGACAAAGCACTTCTTAATGACTCTCTGCTTTAGAGACAACGGTGCTCATCTCTCTTTTCGATCCTCTCCATTCCATAACTACATACGGGGACAAATCTGCCTTCGTCATTTGCATGATGGCCTTTTTGACATCTCCTGACAAGGGCACAGAACTTGACATACAGGGTCGACTTGCTTCCCTAAACCGTACAAAACCATGCATCCAGTCCAAGCAGGAAGAAACAGTGGCCGTGCTTGACATCCTGTCTGTAAGTGGAGGTTGCCCTCTACAGGTTGTTTTTTAAAAAATTCTTCCTTGGCTCAACCAGCTAATGAAGATCAGTGGAAATCAACAGATTAATTTTTTCTTTAATCCAAAAATTGTTTATAATCAATATATCTTAATCCCACTCTGGGGTGATACAAGTTTTCAAAGGTCCTTATTTTGGACTGCCAATGTATGTTTACGTTTCCAGAGAACTAATAAGCAATATACACAATTTTGAAACTATTATTTTTTCCTCAGCATACAAAATCAGAGGCTCAGTACCTGTTGAATATAAAAATGCACTTGAAGTGAAAAAATACTATAATTGATTAGCTACAGTTTACAGTTGAAGTTTCTTCAGGAAAAGAATAATGCATTAGCACTGAAGACTTGTCCCAACATTAGAAGGTTATTTGATTATTAACTGGGCTACCTATCATACCTGAAAGTCAAACCTTCTCCTCTGCCATTCCTGACCACCTTGGTTGTACTAGAATTAGCCCATCCAAATTTTTGCTGTTCTTGGAGTGGTTCTGGCCCACTTGCACCACTGTGCTTCATTTACAAGCAGACTCACCATTGCCAGGGTAGTTCAAGGTATCTGCTGGTATAGCAAGTGCTTTGACAGATGTGTAGCTCCTCTCATAAGGATGGTCCACTTGGCTTTACTAGGGCTGATCACTTTGGAAAAGTAATTGTGTGTTAAGCATGGAGCCATACATATGTTTATGTCTATAAAATATGTATTTCTTCTGTGAATTTGTGATTTTTCTTTAGTAAAGTGTTTCAGTATTATCTGGGAGGTTTAGATGCATCTTTTATTAGAGCTACTCTATTGGAAATTTTTTTATCTAAATCCCTTTATGAAATTTTAGAAATCAGAAGAACTGTATCAAGAAACTCACTCTTTCTGACTCATGCAGCACCCGGATGCCTGTTCTGCTTTCTTAATCACTCTATTATTTTTTGCCACTTAATAATATCAAAGCATTCAGTGTTAGTGTCTTACATTAAGACAGCAGGAGTCTATTGAAGAACTACAACTCTGTCTTGGAGCTACAACTCCCACTTCTGCAAGCACCTTCATCCTTGTCCTAGTAAAACTGTCATTGCCTTAAGCATTCTGGAGAGAGAAGAACATTTGGAGGAAAAAGCAAACAAACAAACAAAACTTAGCAGGATTTAATTTTTAGATTTACGTTACTTATCTTTAAACAGTTCAGAATAAAAATGACTGGGTTCAAATAAACTAAGCTAATATGCATTCCTGCAGACGATAGTGATTCCCCCGCCCATCAGATTGGCTAAGAGCAGGAAGAGTGCAAAAGTATATGTTAAGGGACATTACTGAAAGACAATTGGCAGCTCACCTTTTGCCACTAAATTTTCTTCATCTTCTGTCCCTTTGAATCCCAGCCCATTCCTAGGCATGGTACACCACAGCACTACCTCCCTCTCTCCTTCCTCAACCTTTCAGCACACTGTTTGTACTGTGGTGAGCAGGGAGGGAAATTTTCTAGTAGAAATTTCTAGGGAAATTTTCTGAAGTAGAGAGGAAGGAGGATCTTTGCATCCATTTCATCTCTTCTGCAGAACCAGTTGCCTTCTGTTCACCATTAGTGTTTCTCTGCTCTGAATCTAATAAGCACATCTGCAGAAGCCAGACAGGTATCTGCAGACATGCAGATATTTCCAGCCAGACATGGCAGTCATAAAATTGCTCTGTGTGAATTACTAACCTTCTTTTGATGACCACATAAAAAGAGCTACAGGCTAACTGTACTCTGTGCTGTACATCATTATAGAAAATGTGATTATTTTACTACAGTGCACTGAAAAAATTTGAAGCTAACAATTACAATTTCCTGGTCCTTCTGCAATGTTGACTATACAAGTTAATTTTTTACTAGAGTAATTTTCCCTTCTTCTTGCAGTTCACAGAAGGGTTATTTACCTCTCTTTCCACCTTTAGTTTGTAGTCCCACCTCTTGCACAGTGACATACAGGACAGAGATGGTTCTGTAAATCTGCAGGGTTCTTAATGAGATCCCTAGATCTGGGTGACTTATTCACAATTTGCTGAATCATGCCTTCTTTTCTGGTAGGGAACTGCTCACTGAACCATAAACCATGCAGGAGATGGTTCCAGGTGAACAAATGACATTGCATGATGTCACCTCACCGTGCCTTGGCAGTGCAGATGAGGCAGTCCAAAGAGATGCCAGCAGAGATGTGAGATGCCAGGACGAGAGTTGTGGGGGACAGATAGTGCAGGAAAGGTGCCATCTTGCAGGACTAGAGTCCAGCAACTGTGCCTGACCTTTCAAGTGTGCTGATCCTCGTGCTTTTTGTTCTGCAGTCGTGTTCCTTGTTTCCTCAGCTGAAGAATATGAGTACTGTGTACTGACGTTATCTTCTGTTACTTCCAACAAGTTCTTCACCTTCTTATTTAACTTATGTCTTCTTTCCAAGCGAGAATATCCAGGTTTCGGTTGGATCTATTTTAAGGTGAATTAATTAACTAGCATAATAATACATTCCTGTTTTTAACTATTTAATTTGTTTTATTCTAACATCATTATAAAGTGTATTTAACAATGCCAGTAATAAGCATTTCTTCCTCCCCCACCATCCTCCTTATTTTCTTTGCAGGGAAACTTACCTCCTGATTATCGGATAAGTCTAATTGATATTGGATTGGTCATAGAGTACCTGATGGGAGGAGCATATCGCTGCAATTACACACGAAAGCGGTTCAGAACACTGTACCACAATTTATTTGGGCCCAAGAGGGTAAGGAGCAAGTTATTTGCCATCTGAATGACTGCACCCACTGGCAGGGCTTGCCATAGCTTCTTAGGTGGTTCCATGCTGGGGGGATCCACATGCACACAGTATTCAGTCTACAGATTCATTTCCATTCTGTACCCAGCAGCTATTTCACCATAACACGCCACAAGCCAGCCACCTATACAAGCTACAATTTTTATCAATTTAATGAAAAAACTATTGGGTTCTGCTGCCCTGGTGAGACCAGGATGTAAAACAGTCTCCTCTGGCTCTAAAATCTGTAATTAGACAAGTCTCTTGACCTGTACCAATAATACCATAAGGCACCTGAGTTAGACTCGAAAAAAATTGTGTTTTGATAGACCCATTTCCTATCGCATGGTTCATCTTCTTGATTGTGGCCTGAAGGTATCAGGGCAAAGAAACCTGTAACTCAAAATTGGCTTTATTGGCTGGGTGTGGCTCCAGCAGAGTCAGTGGGCTCATGGCAAAACCACTGTTCAGTATTTTTGTGGTTTTCATGTTTGATAGATTACAATTCTATTAATCCAAAGTAAGTTCGCTACCTTCCCAAAACAAAAGATATTTATTGACATCCATAATGCCACCGACCCAATCCAGTGTGAAGAAAAATCAACTCAACGGCTCCCAGTAAGATTTGTAGTTCATTCTTTGCCTATTTTTACCTTGCACTTTCACTTCCTCTCTCAGTTCAGATTTTAGCAATACTCACCATTGAATATTGTTCTAAGTGGCTATAAAGAGCAACAGCTCTGTGAAATGATTACAGCCAAACACCTGAAATGGGTTTGTTTGTTTCTCTGCACTTTCTTTCTTCACTTTTGAGAGGAAAGGTAGTAATTGTAGCTGCTGGGAGACACTTTCTTTTCTTTGTCACTCAATCAACAAAAGCGTTTGAGTAGCTATTTCACAGATACTGAACCAACATACAGAGCAGCTCCACAGCAGTCAATAAAAGTGTGCCAGGGGAATGGCCAAAATACTGATGTACTCCAGAGAAATCCATTCATGCCTTAGCAGTAATTCCTATCTCTTTTCCACTAGCACAGCCCCAAACCAGCTGCAATTTTTACCTGAACCCAAATGTATGCCTTCTGTTGTATGTTTTGGTGAAATAGGGTCAAACTCAAGGTTGAATTAAATATAAATATGTAATTATTTGATTGATGTATATATGTATATTATATTACATTACATTGCATTACATCTATATTACCTATATTATATTATATACTCTACGTTAGATACATTATATGTTATACATCACATGTTACATACTTACACATGTATGTATGTGTAGAAATATAGTTGTGATTATTCATCACCATTCTGGGAGAAATAACATTTTTCTAACTTTTTTGTACAGCCAAAAGCCCTGAAACTGTTGGGAATGGAGGTAGGCGACCTGTGATAAATCTTAATGTCTTTTCCTTTTTTGACAAATATAAGCTCTATCAAGATAATGTTTAAATCGCTGTAATGAAGGGACCAATAGTTGTTCTCAAGTTTTCTATGAGAAATGTGCAACACAAATTGTATTTTTCATCCAGATGACTTGTTTACACAAGGGCCAAATTAAGAAACATTTCTTAATAAAACCCCAGTGGAGAGAAAAGAAGGCTCTGCCCTCTCTATGCATCATTTTTCTTTTCATGAAGATTAAACAAAATGTTTCAGTCTGTCAGACCGAACAGAATTTCAGTCAGATAACTATATAACTTTAAAATGTGTCAGAGAATGATGCAGAAATCTTTACAAAGGCCAAATTTCTATCAGCTCATGTGATAAAAGCAGTAGGCTAAAATGGGAAGGAAACTAAAGGTGATAGAAACAACAAAGAGATGGAGAAAGAAGGGATAAACAAGGGATACAAAGGCAGAATGGGAGTGAAGAAAGGATATTCCTACTCTTGTGAGAAGATGAAGGGAGAAAACACAAGAATAAGCAGAGAGGGAGTCTTCAGCTGACCAGAACATCCCCTGGATATGTACTTTCTGATGCATTACAACAGATGTTATATTTGGAGTGAAATCTTAGCTTTATTTTAATGGTGGCTTTTCCAAAATGATTCTGGATATTGTGTGATTGTGCTCTGTGTTCCTAGGGAGAAAGAACAGTTCAGAGTGATAGTCCAAAGCTCTTTTTCCCTGTGTTTAGGTATGGGGTTACTGACTTCTTAATTACAGTGCATGGACCAATACCTTTTTCATCATTTTCCTATGTTAAATATTTTGTCCAAAAAAGATGAAGGGGCTGACCTGCAGGGAATGTGTTTGATATCTTAGGTACTGACTCCAATGCATTGTGTGAATTGATTCAGTTCCTGCACTGGTGAAAAAAATTTCTCTACAATTCTCACAGGATGATGTCCCTTTGCGGCGAGGGAGGAAAACAACAAAAAAAAGAGAAGAGGAAGTTGATATTGATTTGGATGACCCTGAGATCAATCATTTCCCTTTCCCGTTCCATGAGCTGATGGTGTGGGCTGTGCTGATGAAGCGTCAGAAGATGGCCCTCTTCTTTTGGCAGCATGGGGAAGAGGCTATGGCTAAAGCACTGGTGGCCTGTAAACTCTGCAAAGCCATGGCCCACGAAGCATCAGAAAATGACATGGTGGATGACATATCCCAAGAGCTGAACCATAATTCCAGGTGAATTTTCTTTCATGTACACTTTGCTGGGTTAAAAAAAAAAAAAAAAAAAAAAAAAAGTAGAGAGGCTGCTGAACCTCCCTGAAATTTGCTTATCTGTACCTCACTTTCATTTCTAACTTATTGGGAAAACGCAGCCCCTTTAAAGTCTAAATAACTTTTAAACAATCAGTCTGCCAGAGGAGCAGAGTTGCTAGCAGTATAACTTCTGAAATAAGAAGGTGTCAAGAAGGCAATGGAATATCTATATTGTCTACGTGTTCCCCCTGAAGCCTCAAGAGTCAGGCTGCAATATTTCTCTGTGCTTTTTCAAGACACTCTGTTCATCCCAAGCAGAACAATTGTTGAAATCCTTACAAATGTAATATTCAGGCTGTAGTGTTAATTAGCAAGAATTATGCTTAGGTGAGCAAGTCAAGATACTAGATTCCATAATAATCTTTCTTGATGTTAAAAGTCTGAGACACAGATTTTTAAAAAATGTATTGGACATTCATTTTTCCAGGAGTCTTGACCACGAAGCCATGGGCAAACAGCACAGAAGCAAATCCTCTAAGCTGCAGATAACCAGAGGATTTCAGCTAGAAAATGTCAGGGGGGTGGGCAGGCAGGTGGGAGCAGACAGCTGGTAGGTGTGGGTGCTCATCACTGCTAAGTCGGGGCACTTATTTATATGCTTACCATTAGCCACTCACATTTGAAAATGTGGGTTTCCGTGTGTACAGTCAACATCACGATTTGCATGATGGAAGGTGCTGCACCCCCTTGCAGAGACTGTCAGTCACAGAGGGGTGTTTTCTGCAGCAGGCTGCTTGGGCTAGTGGGAATGAACAAATATCCCTCTGTTGCAGGGACTTCGGACAGTTGGCGGTGGAACTGTTGGACCAGTCATACAAGCAGGACGAGCAACTGGCAATGAAACTGCTGACCTACGAGCTGAAGAACTGGAGCAACGCCACATGCCTGCAGCTTGCAGTGGCAGCCAAGCACAGGGACTTCATTGCTCACACTTGCAGCCAAATGCTGCTCACAGACATGTGGATGGGTCGTCTGCGGATGCGCAAAAATTCTGGCCTAAAGGTCAGCACTGTTTTAAAATAAAATTAACAGTCAGAGAAGTTCTGATAGATGGTGACAGGGCTTACAATACATCAGTAATAACCAGCTCAATTAACCATACTTCAGGTGCTTATTTGTAGTGACATTAAGCAGGGTATATTCTTCCTGTGTTCAGTTTTTCAGCAGGGAGCTTATCACAAACCCAAGTTCAAAGGACGTTACTTAGTTTTTTCACCACCTTTCTCAAAGCCCCCTCTGGCATCAGTGAGACTTATCAGAATAAGAACTGAGCCAGAAGATTAGTATGTCACCCTGCCTGGATACTTGAGGAGTTAGCCAAGGTTTTTAAAGATAAATAAAGAAAAAGGATGTGTAAGTGAATTAACCGCTAGTGAAAGGTGCTGATCCAACAAACTTCCCCAGAACTGGTCACAGCAAGCAGTACCAATTTTCTTGCAATCCCCTGCCAATATTCCTTATGATTGACCTGAAGGGACCACCTTAGAGGATCTAGAGGACAATTCAATTTTCCACAATTAGCGAAACTGCTAACAGAGCAAGTTGAATTCTGGGAGGTGAATGTGTGTCAGTGGGCTTGCATCTTTCACCTTCACCAAAGTACCCACCAGTCAGTACATAACTAGGAATTGCCTTTTCCAGAGGACTGAGAAATATTTTCAGTGAAGGGATTCTCTCCCCTGCATTAATCATGAGCGTGAAAAGTCATAACTGCTCAGTTGTTTTGCTGTGTGAAAAGATGTTCACGAAGAGGGAGCATGCTTATGAGTATGTGTATCAGTATCGTAGTGGGTCTCATCCAGTGACAGTGATGAATGAGAATAAGTGGCTGATAGCATTGTCATCATCCTCCTGCAGGGGCTGTGTGTAAATATTGTTCAGCTTACAGATAGAAAGCATTCTCACATTTGGAGACATCTTTACTACCTATTTTTCTGACTCAACTCACAGGCCCATTGCCCTTCAGAGGGACTCCCGCCTTGTTCACTGCTTGGCTTCGCAGATAGTCAACCTGAGTAGACTGGGATCAGTGCAGCAACTCATTTCCCACTGCATGCTTTCTTCTTTGTAGCATGTATCTCTTAAGCCGTAAAACAGACCTTTCTTTCACAATTAATAGCTGAAGGTAACAGACTCTGTTTCCCTTCAGCTTCTTGTAACATCAGGGCTTCACAAGCATCCTTTACTCAGTTTCTCATTTGTGTTTTATTTCACTGAAACTCATTAGCAGGGTCTGTTTAAAGCTAAAGCAGGCTACAAGCTACACAAGCAAGAGGCAGCATGGCAAAGAAATAAATTTGCAAGCATGAGTCATGGATTATTTCCCATGAACAATTTTCTCCCGTTGAAACTGGCAAATGGCAAGAAGGCTGAATGTAATTCTTTAGAGTCTTGTCGGGGATGTATAGCACAATGGGAGGGGGAGAGGAAATTGTTAATCCTGCCTGTCCTTAAAAATAGCCTGTCTGGGAAGCCAGGTCTGCCCGTAACCCCCTCTCCCTGGACACATCCTTTTGCAACAAGCTGAGTGCAGGAGCAGTGCAGGCAGCCTGATGCTCACCTCTTCTCAGGCTGGGCACAGTGTTCATATACACTAACTGCTCCTGATTGCGGTACTTCAGATGGTTTCAACAGCACGCATGCTGCTGTCAATATAAGCACAAGCAGTCACCCTCCCCGACCTGCCAACAAGCTAACTATCTGGTTTCATTGCCATTTGGGGAGACATTTATAATAAAATCATCTTCCATGAGATTACAGCAAAACCAGGAAAAGCTACTGTTGTTGTGAACCACTTCTTTTTGTATTATTATGATATCTCTTCAGTTATACTACTGACTTAACCCCAAGCATCGTTTATTGCATATATCCACACAAGGTAATTTTAATGGTTTCTGCACTCCCACATCGTAAGAGAGGGAAGGCAGAAAAGAAAGAGTTGGCATTAATGTGAACATTACACAGCTGCCAGGTTAATGAACCAAAATCTAAGGGGACCACATAACTGAGCACATCAACATTTGCTATTGCGGTCTTTGCCTTATCTTCTCAGATCCACACACTCATGCCTTGACTACCTGGGTGCATTAAGTATGGACACAGAGAGCATGAGACCTGTTAACCCTATCTGTAGAAATTAATACTGCTTCTCCGTCACTTACACTGATATTGTCTATTATGTAAAATGCAGAAAATTGCAGGTCTGAACACCCCCATGGTCCCACCTACGAATGACCTTATGTAATAATTTGTAAATATATTTTGGTAGGTAATAATACAGATCTGGTGAGCAAGCAGATGAAATATTCAAGAGAGGCAATTAGCCATGGCACTCACAGCAATGCTAGTAGAATTTATGTGCTTTGTTTCACTACAGAACTCTGATAACATTACCCCAAGTGACAAATACTCTATTGTGATAGAAACTCACATGCACGCATATCTTTCTTTTCCTAAATGTCCTGAGGGAGTTGTTCCATTTGATAATAAGTAACCATCATGACTGTAATCTGTTTACTGTGATGATTATTGTTATCATTATTATTGCTTTAGGTAATTCTAGGAATTCTACTTCCTCCTTCAATCCTCAGCTTGGAGTTCAAGAACAAGGATGATATGCCTTACATGTCTCAGGCCAATGAGATCCATCTTCAAGAGAAGGAGCCAGAGGAACCAGAGAAGCCAGTGAAAGAAAAAGAGGAGGAAGACATGGAACTCACTGTAAGTGCCGACAATAAATCACCAGCCTCAGTGCTGTCAATTTGTTATTCCCACCTCTGTGGGCATTGCAGACTGTCTAATGGCTAAATTTAGCAGGTGATAGGATACCATTCTTTACACTCCCCTCTTCCCAGTGAGACTCAGACCAGAAAAGTTGGCATCATTGTGTCTCGATGTTGCAGCAGTGCATGGTGATGCCAAAGCATCACGTTGTGATGTAATATCCTCATATTTTGATTCAATTTGATGCCACGATGTCTGCAATGAATTCATGAGATTTCAGAATTGAATGCACTCAGCCGTGATAGATGAGTGGGCCTCTCTCTCTGGTAGAAAAGAAACTCGCTAAGTCTTTCTTTGAGTGGAAATGCCCAAAGATTCATAGAAGCTAGGGATATTTTTTTCTTTTGGTTAACCTATTTAAAGGGCAAGTAAGTGTCCAAACAGGCAAGAAAAATGATGAAAAATGTTTCTCGAAATTATTTATGAATTTGTGGTCATTGCCTCTCACACATACACACATGCAGTTTTTAATCCACTGAAGACGTTAGCAAGCAGCTAGACAGCTCAGCCCTTGCTAAGAGCTTCTGCAGCTCAGCAGAATTGTGTAAAGAAGGACTTGACTGTCTTAGTAACATAGCCTTAGAGAAATAATTTGCACCACAAAAAGAATCAAATAGCTAAAGCTCTGAAAACTATGCAAGTCACTTAATTCCAGTCTCTTGTTCTCAGACTTGTCTGACATTTTTTAATTTGGGAAATTATCATATGAGCTATCAGACCTGCCTTAGCTTAATTTGGCTTGCTTTGGTTTTGATTTGATTGTGGTGTCTCTGAAAGGCTTAAAACTCAACCCCAGTTGGTCAAGGTCAGGATAGAGGTACAAAGTAAAAGGGATTTTCCTGGTAAATTTTTTTTAAAAAAAAAAAAAAAACCAGACTGTTTCCCACAGGCAAACAGCAGGAGCTGCCCACAGGACCCCGTCTGCAGGCAGGCAGAAGGACCTGCTTACAGGACCCAATATGCAGGCAAGCCGAAGGAGCAGCCCACAAGACCCACCTACAGGACCCGTTTGCAGGCAAGAACCTGGCCGTTGGGAAGGACCACAAGCCAGAATAGCAGCAATGGGCCATTCTCTGCTCATTAGCTATGAATTGCAATTTACTATCCCTGGCTTCTGATCCACTTATGAAGTGCCTATTCAAATCAAATAAGCACTTTGCAAGCTGCCTTTTTCTGGGCAATGGGGAGAAATTTGGGGAGGAAGTCATTTCCATCTCTCTGCAGTTATCCCAGCTCCTGGTTTCTTGTCTACAATACTGTGTTTCCTTTTTACCTTCTGAATCCTGCTACAAGGAAGTGATGTGTGAACTGGATCTGCTTTTCCAGATGAGTCTTAGATGTTCCCTCCCTTCTCCCTTCCATGTGCTGACAGTCCTATTGCTCTTTCCTGTCATTGACTCTGCCCTTAACTCCTTCAAATTTGATGCATCATTCTAGTGAAGTTTCAGACACTTACAGCCTTTTCTGTCAAATAAGAACTGCTTCTGTGAAGTCCAGCAAGTGTAGAAACAATAACTTTGGTACACTACTGCTCACTTAATATTTCTGCATATAATGTATACTGTGCTTTAGGACTTCTAACACAGCGTCTTCACTCAGGTGCCCTTCAGTGGTGAGGAGAGATCATTTGCTAGCAAAGACACCTTTGCTTATATTTCTGTGGTTATATGCCACAGCCAGTTATATTTAGTCACCTTCGGGCACCATGTCGGGGAGAGTGCTCCTGCCTGACGTTTTAAATACAGGAAAATACTTCAGATTGAAGTTTTATACTTTCCAGCCTTAGTCAAATGGTGTGGTATAAGTTAGGCCAAGCCTCTTCTCCACTGATGAGAGGATGCTTGCAAGACTGTTCGGGAAGTGCCTTTGTTAAGTTTCCCTTTAGTCACATTTATATTAAGGATACATTATTCATAGTTCACTGAGATTAATAATCGATTGTCATGTGATATCACAAATGTTTAATCAATCACTGAACTCTGGCTCAATAGATCAGTCACTCACCCTAACCATAGCTTGCTACTATTGTATTCAGAATGACCTGCGTATTTTTCTCCACATTTTTTTCCTTTCAGGCCAAATGAATAGATTACTACAGTTTTCTCTAATTCATTTACCTAATTGGCACACGATTGTTTAAAATATTTTCAAAATTTTTCCATTGTTTGTGTTTCTGAGCTTTGTTCAGCTTACAGCTTAAACAAACAAAATTGATAAACTAAAAATAATTTTGGTCACCTCAAAAGTCAATTTCTGGCAAACAATGTATCATCCAAACAAGCTGCCTAATCTATTTCTAATCATTCCCAGTGAATACTTCTCAAGTCTCTGTATTCCTATAATATTATGGCCATATGCATTTTTATAAAAGTACTGCTAAGATAAAGAAATCACATCTAGTCAAGGTCTGTTCATTGATTTCTTATGAAGTCTTGTGTGTCCTGCACAGCTAAGCCCAAGTGACTAATGATAGGCCAGAAGAGCCAGTTTCTTCCTCTGGACTGCCCTTGGGCAGAGTAGATAAAGGGCAGGGCCACAGTGATTTTTTTTGTGTTATTTTACACCTTATTTGCACCAAATAATATGATCACAGACTACAGCAGCAGTGAAGTAAGTTTCCACATGGGTCAATCTGCATAGGAGTATGTATTCGGTTTATGTTCCTCTCAAAGGATCTGATGGGTAGCTGAACATTTGGATATACTATAAAGATATAGTGTTTATTCACTGTAAACTACTTGTTACTCACACCTGCTTTTAACTTTATAAGAGATATATGGGAGTGCTGGGCACACATTTCTTTAACACCTAGATGCTAAGCAACAGACTTTCCTTGTAGCAGCTACTCTAAAAAACACGCCTGAATACTGCTCTCATCACCGCACCCTCAACACCAAGAAATTTACCACAATTTATGCATGAAGCTGCTAGTCATTAATCCTAAATATTAGGCATAGAGGAATAGGAGGAGTAGAAGGGCACTAAAGTCTAAAGGCCAGGGACATTTTTTTATTTGTATAATGTCCTGATCAGGGCCTTAATTAGTTGCTGGTTTTTAAGTCAATCAGAAACACCCGCAGTCTACCTTTCTCCTAAAATAACACTGATTCTGGAAGCCATAACTAGAAGCATCCTTATCCCTATCCAGTGCTTTATTGTTTGGGTATTAGAGTTCCCCAGTGAAAGGTCTTATTTTAGAACACAGAGTCACTAATCTAAGTCCTTTAGAAGATGTTTCAGTTGATTTGTTCATTTTGTTCTAATTTTCTACATCAAACAGGAAGTTTGGACTTCCATGGGCATCACTAAGAGTCTGAGTTAGGACTTTTCATCAGCAGCAAAGCTAGCTGTGTTGGTCTCTGGGCTCACATTATCTCACGTGTAATATGTACACATAGCCTTTTCTCCATGGCAAGAACTAACCAAGTAGTATACCGCTAAAAATACAGTTCTTAAGACGGCAAAGGTTGAAGACTAGTGTCCTCATGCCCCTGGCCCATCTCACCCACCCTGCTAGGGGACGGTTCTCGCAGCATTTCACATGCCAGCAGCAAGGCACCTCTTCTGGAAAACAGCAGTGGGAGACACTGTGGGAGGTCATAAGGCAGAAGTGCTGGCCCTCTTATTGGGAAGGTTTTCCCTCTGTTTCTCCAAGGGTTTTGGAAACCCCCCTTACTGCCACTACACACCTGCCCTGGCACTCTCCATGTCCTTCACTATACCCAGCAGCCAGGATGACTGAGCTCCCAGTACTTTAGGCCTGCTCCTCTGTATTCACCTGAAGAACCACTGAGCACGTGCAAAACCCATTTTTACACACCTGTAACTCAAAGGCGTTAAACATTTTTTCCTACCAGTATTTCAATGCAGAGAACAGTAACCCTAGAACTACCATAGAGGTAGCATTTCTATACATAGTGTAGGATGCCATGGGGTATGCAGAGAGAGGTATAGTACATCTACCCAGCTATGTACCATTTCCACAGCAGTTCTGTGTGAATAGGGGGTAAGTCTATATGTAGCATGTAGATGTTACTAAGGATAAAATTTGAAGCGCCTATGGTCATTCTAGCAGGACTGAAATTCCTGTTATTTAATTATAAAACAGATAAATATATTACAGGATCATTAGCATATATTAATGCAAAAATGCACAACCCAAAACTGTCCTGTTTCCCTATCAGTGGATGGTCCTCAATTACATAACACAAAATCTGGCCAAAAAAAAACAAAACAGAATCCTGATTAGAATCTCCATGTTAAAACTGTGCGCACATCAATCCCCTCAGGCTAAAATGATGCAGTTGTACTGTACTTCACAATGTAGTTGAGCTGCTGTCGGGCTTACCTTGCATGACTCATGGTGAATCATGGACAAAATTGTGTATTAGAGAAAGAGATGCCTCCCACGCAGAGCAGCGTCTTGAGTTATTCCCACACTATTGCTTCCCCCTCCAAGTGAAAACACATTTGTTCACATTCAGCATTGCAGCTATTCTGCCAACACAGTCACTTAGGTTATTTCTGTATGTTTCTAATGGGGAGGCTTTTCAATTTGTTAATACTGTGATATAATTAACAGTCAGGGACATCAGGTCAAATCTAATCCCCAGCCATCTCAGAGCAATTCCCCATCTGTAGCATGGGGGAGGGGAGAGTTTAATATTATATGATACAATTAATTCAAAAATAATTATAACAGGATAAAATTACAGCATCATTATCAACAAGAAGGCAACAGCAAACAGGAAGTCGGCATCCATGAGCTAAAGCATAAATCCAGGTACTGAAAGAGCATTATCCTAAAAACATCCACAACTCACTGATTCCAGTGAGAGCTAGGGGTGTCTCAGAATTAGCAAATTTATAAAATTATGATGGTTTTAAACTCTGTAAAATAATCCCTTTCACTAAAGCACGGCACTGCTCGTTTGTTAAAGCTGCCAGCATTCATTTTCGCTCTGCTGCACGGTTCTTTAGCACCAGAGGACAGCAGAGACAAAGTCTTGGGAAAAGCTACAGAAAACTCTGTAGCACCAGATGGCAGCTTTCTCTAAAACAGTGTCAGGAGGTAGAGAGAAGCAAAGAAATTAGTACCTTCTTGGTTATAATTTTCCCAAAGCATTCAGATCATATTCCACTTTCTTTCCCAAATAAACAACCCCTGATATATATCAGGGAATCGCTTTGGTTTTTTTAGACTTCAGGTAACGATACCTGGGATTCTGTGAAGGTTGTGTAATCTCTGCTACTATAGCTATATTCAGTAAATCTCATGTTCTTGCAGACTACCTGCTTATCTAATAAGAGCCCTTCTCTCTGCTTAACAGCTGCTTCATCTTTTTCCTTTTTTATGATTTTTTTAATGGAATTTTAAGGGGGTTTATGTGCACTGTGAGAATCAACATGAGGTATATTTAATTTTTTAATATGCATTGTTTCATCTACATTTATGGCAGTGAACTTAGAAATCTGCAGGCATAAAAAGGTAAAGGAAATAGGTAACTTCATCAAAGCAGGCTACAGTTTTAAGAGGATCTCAGCAGGTTAATTTTAGTGCAGTATACTTGTGTCCCAAATCTTTGTTCTATTTTATTAAAAACATGCAGGGCAACATCTGTACATAGTCAAATTCAAGAATATAAGGGACCATGTGGAAAGTAATAATACCAGAGGAAAAAACTAGCTGCATAAAAGAAATGAAAGAGAAATATTACGCAGGAGCCATCTAGGACCATACATGGTCCTAATAACGTTACAAATATCTATACTGACTGAAAGAAAAAAAAAATTGGTCGTCAGTTTATCATTACAAATTACTATTTTACAGGACCAAAGACCTATATGAATAGCTCCACATGAGGCCTAGAAAAAAGAAGAAAGGGAACAATTGTGATTTTCACTTTTAAATATATGAGAAGTGCATCTCCTCTTCCTGCAGGGCACTAGAACCAGATCAAATAGCTCACCTGAAGCTTATTTGTTAAGTATTTGCTGAACAACCTGTTGAATCAGAGCACATAGATAGATAAATGAAGGACCTCTTTATTGAAAGACAGTATGTCTGGCATCTAATTGTTCTATTTAGGGACTTAGTTTTCCATGTTTTTAAGTTGCAGATGAGAACAAGGTTACCTGCAGGGTTGGTGAAAGTTTGCTTCGGTTAACATAAAAGTACGAAAATGCTTACCTACTTGTAGAAAAACATAGAAGCATTTAAATACAGGCATCATCGTGCAATCCCTGCATACTTAGCTAGGACAGTAGTATCTCAATTCTTGCAATTGCTTTCATGTGCAGGAGTGCTACAATCTATAGGTGCTGCCACAAACTAAATAGCAAGAACTCGCTCAGGGCACAATGATCTAAAACCCATTCTTAGTCTCCTATTCACAAAAGAGTTGTTTCAGAAAGAACATTTAACAGATCGCACTGTACTCTAAATACAAAGGAACACCTTCTTTTAAGCATTAACTTCAGTGAATATATAGTTTAGTCACTCCTTCCACGTCTCTGCCACTGACCATGAAGTCAAAATTAAACAAAATAATACCAACTTTTGCATGTTAGGTTTGCACTGATAGCTGAGAACTTCTTAAGTATGTGTTCCTGGAGCTCAGTGTCGCTTTTCAGTGAGTCTGAATTGCAATGGTAACAGTGAGATCATGCCTAACAGAGGCAGTGCATGAGAAGTCTGGAACTTCATTATGGAAGAAGCTACAGTCATGTAGAAGGATCTTTCAATCCAAGGCCTTAATGCTGCAGTGAACTCTACCAGTCAGTCCTCTACATCCATGTGAAGTTCACTGTGGCATCATCGCCTGTGACAGATCCGGTGATCAACATAAAAAGAGTCACTGGCTTCTTTGCTTCCAGTCCAGCAACTGCCAACTCATCTTTCCCCTTGTTGTTCTCTCTCAGTCTCTGCCTTAAGAGCTTCTCTTTGTTTAAAACCAAAACTTAACTGTTTTCTGTCTGCATCTGTTTATTGTATAGAAGTACACCACAAAAAGCTGTTGTCAGGTAAAAATTTTGCTGTCCATGCAGCAAAAAGGAGAAATGTTCTCCACATCTCATTTTTCATTCACTAGTCAAGGATTTCACGCTGGTGCTGACAGTTGCTGCCAAAGCATTGCTTTTTTGGTTTACAAAGAATTAAACAGCAGCTTCCCTGAAAAAAAAAGATAATCTGAGAACAAAACATTTTACACCTAGCTATGGTCACCTGGTTTTGTCTAAAAATCAGGAAATCAGAGTTTTTAATAGTTTCCTTTTGAAATTTCAAAAAATAGCTTAATTTGTCTTTCACAAAGAAAGAAACACAAAAATGTCCTTTCTTGTAGGCAATGCTGGGACGAGGTAATGGAGAGTCCTCAAGAAAGAAAGAGGAAGAGGAAGTTCAGAGCAGGCACAGACTGATCCCTGTTGGAAGAAAGATTTATGAGTTCTACAATGCTCCCATCGTTAAATTTTGGTTTTACACAGTAAGAAACCTTTCCTGTTATATTACTACTGTTTGGACAAATATTGAGATTGGATTAAGGTCATCTTGTGTGTTTCATTGAAAGTCTGCATCTGCATGCATTGGAGGGCTTACCTGTAAATAGTTTAATAAAAATCTTTTGTGGAGGTCAGCTAGCACTTGCAAACCCATCTAAGACTTTTAAAGACTACTATTTGATTCAGGAAGTTCATGGTTAAAATTTGAATGACTGTGTATGTTTTTCTTCAAATACAACAATAAGCAGCAGTTTGCTGCAGTCGGTGCTCCCAAGGAATTTGCTGTAGGAGAATTCCCAATAGGAGAGCTCCCAATAGTAAGCCCAATGGGAGGCTGGGCTGAATGAGGATGTCGAATTGTATAATAATTGATGAAAAAAAGAAGCAGATAGAGCACATCTTTTCTTGGAACATTTTTTCTTTGTTCTGAGTAGTCTGCAGAGTGTCTCTCAGAGAAAGTGTTTGTGTAAGTACCCACAAGATAACATTTTTCAGGGATGAATTATGCCAAATCAGTATAATATTCTTGTGTTATAAAGAAACAGACCTTGCAGGTGGAGCAGAAAAAAAACATTACATCATATATTTTTACTTAAGTAAGACAGTGTCAAAAACTTTAGAGGGTATTCTCACAGATAAATTAATAACGGCTATATTAAAGTTACTATGTGGATACAAAGCTTTTCGGCAATTAGTCCTCAAGAGTAGATATTAATTATTCACTATCAAGCTGGTGGCAGAGATTAGAAAGGATTCCATTTGGGTTTCTCCTATATCAGGTGTTATCTGATATTTTCGTTCAAAACTGGGATGATGGAGGAGAGATTAGTTATTAAATTTGCAAATTGCACTAGAACGTAGAAGGATGAGATCAAAAAGTAAAACGAACACAGAAAGTAATCCTTTCAGTCTCCTTGGCTGGAATATTCTATCCCAGTTCAGCTTCTGCATCACATGACAAGTATGGACTCATCTGAAGGACACAAAAAAGAACAAGAAAAATGTCTCAAGAAGTCTGTAAAACATAACTTAACAGGAAGGATTTAAGGAAGTGAGGTTGTTTTCTCTGGAAGAAAGTAGTCTGCAGAAGGAATGTAATAGTCTTCAAATAGGTGTAAGTAACTGCAGAGAGGAACAAAATGGAATGATCTCCAAATCCTTGCTGAATAGGACAGGAAGTAATGGTTTAAATTGCAGCAATGCAGTTCCAGGTAGGATGTTAGGAAACGGTTTCTAACTGCACTCAAAAGTACTGTCATAAACTGTGTAAGGAGATGGTAGATTTTCCATTATTAGTCTTATCTTATCAAAACATATGTCCACTATGGTACACTGTAATTAATCTTGCCTCAGCACCATGGAATTGGCCAGATGATTTCAGGTGTTCCCTCCCAGTTATATTTTCCATCATTCTGCTGAATGCACAGCAAATCACAAAGAACACATCCTTCTGTAGATGACTTCTTATAAGAAAAATGCCTTGCTGAGATCTAGGCAATATGTCTACAGACACCAGGAGCAACTCACATGAGCAGAGACAAAACTGTGGTGGACAGGTTATGCAGGCAAATAGCTCCAGCTTGGCTACTTGAAGTAACTACTTGCTGAACTGTGTGGCAACTGAACATTAATCAAGCTGATGAGTCTAGAAACTGCTCATCAGCAGCCTAGTCTCATTATCAACTGCAGTATGTATTATGCACAACCAGAAAAGTCTTTACACTGTAAACAGAAAGAAGCATCCTGGCTCTCCCTGTTAGTTCAATTCTGAAATGGGAGAAAAAGATCAATATTGCATTTCCATTTAGACCTGTTCCTACATTTTTATGTCCTGAGGCAGGTCTCAATCAAGGTCATTTATTAAAGCTGGATCTTGGCTACACTGAACTTGAAGAGCAAATTAAGGTGGTTTCTGGCTGCAGTGCTTGACCAGTTGGGTATATTGAGAAACTCCTGGAAACTAAAAGCAAAACAACTTGCAGATGAGGATTAAAATTGAAAAGCCTATCACACTTTTTACAAGCGCATAGGCAGAAATACTAATCATAGATTTCAAAAGAAATCCTCCAAATTTTACATTCCACACTCCAAAATGCAAGAAAAGTGACTATACTTATGGCTATTGTATGCCATTTAAAATAATTTTGATTATTCTGTATCTACCTATCTGCTATTACTCTATAGCTATATCCACCTTCATTCTTAAAATACACAAGAGTGTGTTGAATATGGGGATGTTAGAGTAAGTAACATTTTGGCTCAGCAGACAAACCAAAATAAACAGCTTTTTCTCAACCAAAAATAATTTAGCCTTTCTCTCTGGACATGCAGTAGTTTCAAATGTCAACTACTCTGTTCTGTTTTGTGGCTGTTGCATTGAAAACCATGACTCAAAGGTTTCATCTCACAGATTGCTTGAGGAGAAGATGGCCTTCCCCTTTTAACTACTAGCTTTAGGCTGAGATGCTAGAGGGATATAACAGGCCAAATTTCTACCTGTTCTGAGAAGGAACAGCTGCAGAGGGAATTGAACCCTGAGTAGGAGTCATCTTCTTCTAAACATCAAAATAGCTTTGCCCTAAGTTTTGCATTTTGGGACCACTTCACTTTATGATCATTTAATTATTGCAATGAGTGAGGAAAGGGGAGGGTAGACTCCCTCTTGAAGCACTCTCCTGCTGGTACAATTTCCAGGTTTGTCCCATACTGTAATAAGTATTTGAGTATTTTCTAAAGAATGGGACAGCATCCATAGGAGGGCAGGGAGAAACGCAGCCTAGAAACTTCTTAGCAGGTATTCCTTTCCTTCGTTTCTCCAGGTACTGCCCTCAAGGGTGAAAATGGCAGCCCCTGGCTCTTCGTCAAGCCGTGTAAAAGAGAGAAAAAGAGGGTTAAGCTACTTGTGTAGTAGCACTTTCAAAGAACCTTGAGTACCAGCATGGGCAGCTGTACTGAGGTTTGAACACAATATGGGATCAGGACATCCTCCTGGAAGGCAGGAGCAAATTATAGGTCTGGGGAGGGAGAAGGAGGGCATCACTCACTACCTGAAGGGCTTTTTTCTTGGGTTAAAGTGTTGCAGTTTCAGCATCATTTTATTCTTAAAGAAAGAGGCTTTTTTTCTTTTTTTCTTTCTTTTTTTTTTTGCCAAGCAAAAATTTTCAGCTATTTTCAGTAAATTTAAATTGTAAAAAAAACCCAAAACAAACGTAAACCCAAAAAACCCAACCCTTCAAAAGAAAACCAAGTAGAAGCAAAACCCCCTAGTTACACTGAGGGTCTTGCACTTTCTGTCACCTTTGTAACCTTAATGTCCCTATTCTTTTGCCATACTAACTGCAAATGCTCATCAAAGGCTGCTGAGTCAGATGAAATTAATAAGATTTGCTGATAATTAATAATCAATAAGATCTAAGAGGAGATGTGTTAGGTGACAGTATCACCTGTCTTTTTGCACTGTAGTTGAAGGTGTTATTTCAGCTAGGGAGGTGTGCATCCAGTTCTGCCTGCCCAGACAGAGTTTCTGCTGACTCAGCTGACATCCTAGATGCTGACCTAAGTCAATATTGCTCTCTGTTTCCTTTAGGAGTGTTAAGGGAAGCCTAGTCTCTAGACCTGAGCATTGCAATCCATCATCATGCACAAATGAGATCATTTCCTCCTCTGTTTTATGTAGACAAGAGGCAGTGGTTCAACTGGCTGTCTTCTCCATACTGATGGTTATGGCCAATGTAAAGAATTCTCTCGAGTGTCCTTCAAACCAGCAAATGGAAGAAAAGCCAGAACCCTGTGGCTTTTATACAGAGCAGAAGTGATGTTCTCTTACAAATACAACAGGACTATAAATCCTGTTCTGTGAGATGCTGAACACTGAAATAATCCTACCCAAAAGTCTCAAGCCCCTCTGTGGTTGTTTCATCATAAGTCTAACACCAAGTACACAATAGTTGTGAGTAACATGGAGTTGAGACAGAAAAACTGTATTGAAATACAGATGTATGGAATAAGCTTTCTGCCACAATGACTAAAATGTTCATGCACAGAACTGAATCATCTTTTCTCTGATTTAAATTTGGCTTAACGTGCATTTTCTTGTAGGGCTGTTGTTTGAAAGGCAAAGTAGACAGGGAGTTGGATTCTGGACACCACAGACCCCAGCCACAGCCATTTGCCCTTGCTACAGCCCATGCTCCAGTGTGACACTCAGGATTCTCTGTTTTATGAAATTGATGATGCAATTGCCTGTCTTGTCTCTTTTTTTGACTGACCATTTCATTACATTCAGCATGTAGAAAGAAAGGAAAAAGAAACTAAAAATGTAATCCATACTTTCCACTGTATCAAAAATTAGACCAGAAGGTAGATGCATTAGAGAAGGAAAAGCCAACCAGTTATACATAAAAACTTGTAAAAAATATAAGGCAAATGAATGCATGGCTATGCCTGGCTACTTGCTGCTGCAATGTGAGTAGAAGTAGCAGTGTTTTGGGGAGGAATCATAGGATAGGTTAGGTCAGTACTATGCTTGGTAGGAAGACCTCTAGCAACACCTCGGACCTTCTGGGCTCCAGGCAAGGATTGTGCAAAAAGTATTTGGAATGCCAGAGTCAGCCTAGGCTAGGTGAACAGGGAGAAAAACCACAGAGGAGGGATGATAGACAAGTAAAGGCTGTTAGCAGGTAAGGGAGAAATCTTCACACAGGTAACTTAGTTTGGTCATTGGCATAGTGGTATCAGAGCTCCCGTCACTGTGGGATGATCCAGGGGGACTGCATTAACACAATTTTGTTGGGGAGGCAGACATAGCTGGAGGAGAGGATGGCTGTGCATGTATTTTGCAGATTCCACACTGTATGTGATTTAATATGAGCTTTTTCAGACAACCCAGAACACTGTCTGTTTGTTCTTTTGTCTGTTTAATCCTGGTTACAGTGAAATTAGGAATACCAAATCATACCCAAGAAACTGGCTCAGTCATATAAATATAGTGACTATTGATATTCATTTTGTTTCTTTACAGCTGGCATATATAGGCTACTTGATGCTCTTCAATTATATAGTGTTAGTGAAGATGGATCGCTGGCCATCTACACAGGAATGGATTGTCATCTCATACATTTTCACTCTGGGAATAGAGAAGATGAGAGAGGTAAAATCACCCCAACCAAGAAAGACAGGATAAAAAAGAAATAAGTGTGGGGGTTTTTATTTTAATATCTGTTTTTATTATTTGTCTTAGGACAATTTTTTATGAATGGGCTTATCATAAAATTGCTTGTTCTTTGGAGAAAAGCAGATGGATTGTTAGAAACACAGCATGAAAAAAATCTTTCTTCCTCCATTTTGAAGTCACGAATCTCTCTCTTTCTTTTTCTCCCACGGAATTTCTCTGTTCAGATTTCTATGATGCCTGTTTAATAGCATTCACAAGTACAGAGCGGTCTTCTGACATATCTTAAAGTTTGGCTATATTCCTTGAAATGTGGTGCAGAAACTGAAGTATTTTTCAGGGAGAGGAAAAGGAGGTACACTATAACAGAATGGACACGGAGACATGGTGATAGCGTGACAACTGAGAAGCCTATGTTTGAATCCCCACCCTACCCCAAATAGAGTTCATTCAAAATTTACAGCTGTTCTGTCTGTCCAAGTATCTCATGCAAAGGCTTTAAATAAAACTAGCCATAACTGGGGGAAAATTTAGATCCACATTGAATACTGCAGCACATTTCTAACAGGATTTCCCCCTTTTAATCTTGAAAAGTTTTGCTAATTATGTTAAGCAATAGCATGCATCTTCCTAAAGATGCTAAAGCAGACACGTAGAGCAAAGACAGAGCATTTAAGGTGGCACATGGTCTATAGGCAGAGTGATCTGCCATCCCCTGCCTCTCATGGTCTCTCCCACTTGCAGCTACTGCTGTGCCCTTTTCACTTGGCCAAATGCACATTTATTCCACAATGACACCAGAGGCCAAATTCAGCCCTGATGTGAGTGGGTGCGAGTCCCGTTGACCTCAGCTGAAACAGCACATTTGTACCCCTGGGCTGAATTTGTTACCATCTACATTTGTATTTTCTGCAGCACATGCTTTTGAGGACTAGACTAAAAATGGTCTTGCAACAGCCACTTAGACTTCAAAGGCAGATTTCAAACACTGTATGGTAAACTCTACGTTATAAATAAAAAGAACAGTGGAAAAGATACTACTTGTGTGGCCTATAATGAGTGTAGTTCAATAACCAAAAGACAAAGGAGAACAGTACCAGTAGCCACATGAGGACTCTGCAACACTGATGGAGACAAAGCACCGCTGGCTCCGTAGGTGGGAAGCTGTTGGCAGGAATCGTGTGCACCATTTTTGTCTAATCATTCACCCCAAGTTGTCCTTTCCACAACAGTATATCAAGAACATTTGTCGTAATGGATTTCTAAGCAGATGTTGGAGATTGTTCACAGAAGATGAGCCTAAAATTCATTCTGAAAATGAATTATAAGGAAATTATAAGAATGGCGTTCATCTTTTTAAGGAACTGTATGAGTCTGCTCAAATGTTCGGAGGCTAAATATAGAAAATTAAAACAAACAGCTTGTTAACTCACTAAAAGCTAGGAATTATTCATGGAAATCACTTGAGGAATAGTTTCAACAGTAATTCAGGAAAACAATCAAGTCTCTCAAATTATCTTGCAAATAGAATGATGATAAATTCATAAGGTAAGATTAATTATTTTTGTGAATTATATCCTCAGCTGTAGAACTTAATTTCCACAATGGGTCTAAGTAGTAGCTAGTATCTCTGTGGATTAAATGCTAAATCCAGATCTTTATGCTTATTAATCATTTATTGACAGTTTGACACACATTTTAGGATAATTTTCTTTAAATTTACAGCTTCTTTAAATGTGAATTTTCTGATGAAATATCCGTTTATATTTCTCCTTCTATTCCAAGACTGTAAGTAGGGTCAATAAATTTGAAAACAGAAAGGTAAACATATATTTCTTCTGATTTCGCGGGGATTTTAGAGCAAGAGGGGTTTTCGTCCTTTTTCTTTTAAGTATCTTGCACGTAGATACAGGATAAGAATGGCTGAAATAGAAGATTTCACAAAAAAAATCAGAGAGCACATGAGATATTTATATGATAGGAGTCTATCAGCTTTGCTTTCAGCCTGTGTGGCGTATATCTGTTTACTATAGATTTCTTCAAGCTTAAATTAAGACAGCTCAGCATCTTTCCTCTCCATGTCCTCTGTCCTTCAGATATTGATGTCAGAGCCTGGGAAACTGTTACAGAAAGTAAAAGTTTGGCTCCAGGAGTACTGGAACGTTACTGATCTCATAGCTATCCTCCTGTTCTCTGTCGGGATGGTGCTCCGTCTGCAAGATCTGCCACTGCGGAGCGATGGCCGAGTGATATACTGTGTTAACATCATTTACTGGTATATACGGTTATTAGACATCTTTGGAGTAAACAAGTATTTGGGACCATACGTTATGATGATTGGGAAAATGGTAAGAGAAGTTGATGTACTTGTTCTATGTTTTACCAGCATGTTCTTCACTCAATGTCTTCAGCCAATGATATCACTGCAGGTTTATCTGTATTTTTTTTACACATTAGCATTTTCATGTAAGCTAGAAATAAGTGCCTTATTGAAACAAAACCTCAGCATAGACCCCCAAAATTGAGGATTATACTCTCCCTGTTCTGTTAGATGATGTATTGCTTGTCTTTTTTTGAGATGTCTCTTCAGCAGCAAAGCCATCCATCCTACACCTCTTTGCCCCATTTGCAGAAAATACAAAGGATGCTAATTCTCAACTAGTTGTAAAGGAGAGTAGTTTGTTATGGTAAAAAAAAAAAAATGTGCTTGGTACCTTGAGACTCTCAAAGAATGTATGTTGTAATAGGCATGGTATGTTCAAAACTGTAATGGTTATGATTAAGACTGTGACCTTTTTATAGTTTGCTCCATATCAATATGTTCTTCCATCTTTCCTGTTTGGGTGTGTCCTTGTGAGATGAGAAATCCATTTGCATAACTGCAGCCTCTGTCCCCTGGCCACATCACATGTACACAACATGGCAGGAGTATGAATAGTTTATGTAATACTAAATGCATACAGGAGGCATGCATGGCCAGGCCATCTATATCATGCACAGTCATCCCTAGGAGTTGCACCTGCTTGCTCCAGGCTGCAGTGGGCTCCCTTGTGTATTTTTGTTTAAATCACATGTCCATCTACCTCCTTGGGCTCTGTCTTTTTCATTTCATGGTCTTGCAAGTACCATTCAGTACTATGGAGAACAGCAAGCTTGTTATACATATTTCTCCGGAGTAAGCCCACCACAGCTATTGAGTTCCTCAACAGACCAGATTTAACACCTGAGGTTTTATACTGAGCTTCTATTGTGATTAAGTCTTAGACTCAGGAGGAAAAAGATTACTATTTCCACCTTTCCAATGTTAAGGAACTTTCTCTTCACCTGCTTCTACATTGTATCCAACAAAACAGCTCTAATAGGTTTTACCTCTGCGCACAGCCAACAAACATGCAAGTGAAATTAAGAAAGGGGCAGGAATGGGCTTGAGCAGTTTAAAAGCAATGGGCTAAAGTGAAGATGAAGATAGGAGAAGGAAGCTGAATGGCCAAGTTTATTATTATCTACTAATTTCAGTAACAGGATATGCTTATTATAACGTGCTTTTCTAATCTCTGCACAGTGATAGACTTACTCCCCTTTTATTCGGGAATGAAATGAAATCACTGTGGCATGTCAAGAGAGTCGGAGGTATATCAGTTCCCTTACTGTGTGGGAATGTCTACATTTTCTTAGCTTCTCTGCAAATAAAAAGGGGGAAATGGAGCCAGCTTGTTTATAAAACTGCAGGTTTATACCAACAGTTCCTCATTTTATCACTTTTTTGAATAGGTGACTAATGAGTTTTTCAGAATGATTGAAAAGGCCATTGCCAAATTGAAATAGCAATTGTAATTTGATTCTACAGGCCAAAGGGCTTGATACAATGCCCATTAGAGTCAGTGGAAACTCACCCATGTATTTCACTGGATTTCAGACAAGCTACTGAGGTTTTAGAAAGATACCCAAGTGAAGGAGGGAAAAGCTAATACGCAGCTTGAATAGAGAATAGAACTGAAAATTTTATTTCTCGCAACATGACGTCAAACCTGTGTGATTCCTGATCAAAAACACTGGAAGCATTTAAGAAATTGTCTTAAATTGCCACCAAATATTCATTTTTTATTTGCTCGCATGACATTTTAAAATAGGTGTTATATTACATCATACCATGTTCTATATTTCTACCTGAAACAAAGTTTCATCAGAGAAGAAAGGAGGAACCAGGTTTCATCTCCAAATTCCTTCCCTAAAAGCAGTAAGAACTAAATGTAATTATGCAGCTTTTCCATTTCAGGATGCTGTCTGAGGTACAATGATCTAGAATTCCTCTTCAATCAGGTTTTCTTGAGAGATTAATGCTCAGAATAACATAGGAATGTTGGTGATTTACTGATCTGTTTTTTAATTCTTTAGGCATTTATTTTCCTCTCTCATGTCTCCAGGTGTTTTGTGGTTTTTTTTTTTCCTTTCCTGCATTTTTTATCGACCTCAAGATAAAAAGATTTTGTTTTCCCCTGGGATTTTTCACTTGTCCCCAGTTCCCTCTTCGCAGCTTCTTGAGTCTCTCCTACTAGAGCCCTGCCCTACAGGTGTCTTTGACCTACAGCCCCTCTCTCAGTAAATATGAGAATATCCTTTTCTGTTTGCTCCTCTGTATCCCTCTCTTTTCTCTGTTAGATATTTTCCCAGTGTTACTTTGACCTCTGGTCTCTCTCCTTGTGCTTTAAAACTGAAGAACCCCCGCCGCAGTGCCAGATCCATCTGCTGCAAGTGAGTCCCCTCTTCCACCAGCTCTTCTCATGAGCAACCCTGCTCTTGAGCTGCAGCAGGTCCGCCATGGAGCGGTAAGGCAACCGGGTGAGGTGCAGGTTGGTTGCATGCCTGCCTTGCAGGGAAGGCAGAATGCAGCTGAGCCAGAAAATGCAGAGACTGAAGGGATTAAAACTCACAGGTTTAGAGGAGTTTGGGGTCGAGTTTTGGCCAGAGACAAAAGTTACATCCAAAGCTGTGAAAAACAGCTCTGTTGTAACAAGCCTTATAACTAAAGACCTATAAGTAAACCTGTAACTAAAGGTTTTAAAGGGATCTTACCAGGGACATTACAGGACTCCCATGTTTTTTCACATTCATTTTGGGTTATAAAGTGTCTCTGCTCTACCTGCTTGATGCCCATTGCTCTGCTCTCTGGAGAGTCTTTTCTAGAACAGCTCCTCTTCTAATCTCCAGCCTCTCTGCAGCACCTCTTAGGATTGCTGTCCCACTTTTTCCATGAACATTTTAAACGGGTAGGCACTATTTGCAAGCACTAATTAAACTTGTGCATATGCTAATCAGGCCTTCAACAATGGAGAAGAATCGAGCTGAGTGCCTGTGTTACTTTTTTTTTTTTTTTTAAATATGTCCTTTGTCATACTCCCCCACCAAGCTGATTCCTAGTCCAGCCGGTATCACAGCTTTCCTTTCTCACTGGTTACCACCATGGTGTCCCTTATGTTGCAGTAACAGGCTGTTCTGCCACACGTTACTCCTTATGTTAGATGCAGCCTCCTTCCTTTGCTCCAAGACAATGACTACCAGTGAATAAAATAATTCATGTCAGCCCTTTTTATTTGGTACAGTTGCCACTAGCTGCCTATAAACAATACATCATCTCGTGACCCTTGCCCAGACCAGGCTGCTCATTCCAGTGAACCTATATTCTTGTTCAGGCAACTGGTGTGACCAGATGGTATCTTGTATTTTCAAGCCTATTCATAACATTTAAATTGTTCTTAAAAGCAACACTAGGTAAAACCAAGGACACAATAATACTGCTTCACTTCTTTGAAAATGAAATTTGATATGCATAAAACTGAGAATGGCTTTTCAAAATTTGATTTTGAAAATTCTGTTTCTAAGCTTTGCAAACTTTTTTTGCAGCATATAATCATAGGAATATGGACAAATACACTCCTCTAATTCTTGTCCCTTCTCTCTCTTTCTCTTTTCCTGTCATTACATTCAGATGATAGACATGATGTACTTTGTCATCATCATGTTGGTGGTTCTGATGAGCTTTGGTGTCGCAAGACAGGCTATTCTCTTTCCCAATGAGGAGCCTTCGTGGAAGCTGGCGAAAAACATTTTTTACATGCCTTATTGGATGATCTATGGGGAAGTGTTTGCAGACCAGATAGACCGTAAGCAAGTTTATGATTCTCATACTACAAAGTCAGGTATCCAAATTTGATCAGATGATGTGCTATTAGATCATGTGTGTATGCTCAATAAATGGCTCAGGATAGAGGAACTTCATCACAGAGAATGGTCACAAAAATATTTTTTTCAGCTAAAATTGGGGTGTCAGTTTCAGAACATGCTTCTGGCATCACTTCACAATTATTTAACCAGAAATCTGTAATGTTAAATTACCTTGCATATAAAGAATGTTTTAAATGGTTCCTTTTTACCAGCAGGGTGACAAGGATACCCTCCCAGGTATCCACCATGAGTTCACTGATACAATTGGGACATGAAAAGTCACTTCTTTTTTCTCATCCATTGGTTTCATTTTAGACCTAAATACTTTTTACCTAACTTCATACTGAGCAACAGGTCCAATTATGCTGGGTTAGACCTTCAGCTCCTGCACTTCATGAGGATCTAATCCAATGTGTTTTCTTTTCTCTGATACCTACTGACTGCCACCACCTCTATGCTAAACCATGTGATGCAATTCTTTGGAGACAGTAGATCCATTATTAGAATTTTGCTTTATTTATTTATTGGAAGGCAAGACTGTGCTTTCATCAGTGCAAACAGAATGAAAGACAGTATTTCATATACTATCTCCTCAGGATTCATTTGGCTGGTGATCAGGAAAATGCTAGTCTTCTATTTAAATTAAACCTCCTGGTGCTACCTGGTGTATTATGCCAAAGGAGAGGGGTGATCGTGTGAAATGATGCGGTGGATGAACAAGCTAAGAATCACAAACAATGTGTCTTTAGCAAATACTGACATGCAACTGATTTTCATCATTTCTACTTAAATATGTGTAAGCCTTGGCAGCATTTAGAAGTGAGTATCTTTTCCAGTGGCAGATGGCCTCCATTAAAGCTCTGTTTAGGATATTCCTTTTTATCCTATGTACCACCTTAGGAAAGGGCAGTGTTTTCATAATTTATCTTTTGCTTTTTCAGTATTGACCAAGTTTGAATGGAAAAAAAGGTGTTGATTTTTCCTGAGCTGGTTAAGGGAATAAATGTATCTGTATCACCAAAAATGCACCCAACTTAATGGGGTTTCAGATGGACAGAAGTATATGTATCACAGGGCAGATATTTCAGCAGTTCCATGTTCATTTCTTCTTCCTGGTTAGCACAGAATCATTACTGTGGATGCAGATGAAACCTCTTTTTTATGTTTACTTCTCCACTTTGTTTTCAGAGGCAGGATGGCATGTAAGGAAATAAGGAAATACCTAAAATCACAAAGCTTCTCACTGAGTTTAGCTTTTCACCTGATTGCCTCATTCTTGTCCTTTTTCCTTTCCTTTTCTTTTTAAAAATTAATTTCATTCTGAAGGCATAATAGCTGGGGATATAAAACTTCATCTCACTCCAAAAGCGTAAGAGAGGGATAAAGGTTTATCCCATTAAACTATGACTTCCTTCCACAAGCAGAATTCTGTCTGTCCCTCTACAAGTGGCCATTTATTGATATTGTACTAAGTAACTACCATACTGCAACAAACATGGCGATTGGCTGAACAAAAAGTTCCTGGTATTTTTTTTAATGAAGTGCTGATTATAGTTTAGAACCCTGACACCTGAGAAACTAAAATGTCTTTGAATTAAGCATGGTTTTTAAGTGTGAGAAGAGGGTGGCAGGCTCCATACCCTTGCATAAGGATTTGGTCATAGTCTTGTGTGTTATTCAGATGCCCAACATTTAAACCTTGCAAAAAGATGCAGCATAATTACTTCTGAGGCTTAGGAAAAGCAAAATTCCTGATGGTTTCAACTCCAGCTGTAAGTGTAGACATGTTGTCATTCTGTCTAGGTCAAGGAAACTAGGAGTTGCAGCAAAAGTGGTGATGCCAAAATGAAAAGCAGCACCTAGTCCCTCCTTCCTGAGAGACAGATGATGCAGGGAATTAGAATCTGCCACTCTTTCAGCACAAAATATGTGCAATACTTCACATCTGTCTGAAGCTTGGTTGTCTCAAAAATGTTACCTCTGGAATAGACTGGGACCATGAGCAAATTTTTAGTTATGTTGTTATACAATCAAAATTACCTGATTGGCACCCAAAAGGTTTTACTAATATACCTACATTTTTTCACTATTTGGAAATTTGTTGTTATATATATTTTCCAAGTTGTTCTAAGCTAAATCAGCCGCTGTATTCATGTTAGAGTACTACAGTATTTGTACTTTCTCAAATAAGATAAACATGTTCTAAAAATGTTATGCTACATCTAAACTGCAATTGAACTTTATTCCTTGAAGCACATTTTTTTATTAGTATTATTTTAGAATACGAAAAGGGTTTCTTTGAGGTTTTCTTTATTTTTGGTGTTTAATATTGCTGTTATTTGCAAGTTTAGGATTCAGCAAAAGTGCTGATCTTGGAAGCACATATACATCTGATCCACACTCCTAGAGATTAACCTAGTGTCTGAGAAATGTACAAAATAGTATGCTACTCTAAAATTTCTTACTTACTTTTCTTTTTTTTTTTTTTCATTTTCTGTTGATTTGTGAAGCATGGCATTAAGGCTGACCAGATACAATGTCTGGATCCATCTCATCAGCTGGCAGCCTGTCCATCCAGTGGATCTACTCTGATTTTTATCTCAACACACTGCACTGTTAAAACACTAGCTAAATGCCTCGCTCTAAAATAATGCATATCATATACATTTACATTTTTTACCCATAACTTCTATATTCATTTCATTTTTAAAATACATATGTTAACTGGAGTGTGCATTAGTGTCCTGTTGGCATGTGATCTCATCTTCAACTCAAAAGTGGGGACAGAATTATATCCTCACTTCTGGGAGTATGAATACACTATTCAGTGGTGTCGTTTATTATCAGTGATGAACATAAATACTACAATCCTACAAATAACTGACTATCAACCAATTGTAAAGGGGGCGGGGGGAGGAAGCAGAGTAAATCTTTTAGAACTGTGTTCAAATTTTCAGGTAAATTCAACGAAAAGAGCAAAACCAGTCTCAAAGTAGTTCCTCTCAGGCTGACAGTTCATCACAGCCATGTTAGCTGGGGGAGGAAGGGAGATCCAGGTCAGGGAAGCAGTGGTGGTATATGCAACTGTCTCACTTTTAGGCTGCCTTTCCTAATCCAGCTGAGCCTTGTGCTGCTCGATGGGATCCATGGGGCAGCAGCCAGCCACTTAGCTGCTTTAGTGAATGCCTGTCCGGAAGGAAACCTACAAATGCTGTAAAATCTCTCCCTCAGTTCACCTCACTTACTTTGGCACTATTGCTGGCAATTTTAGACAAAAAAATTCACAACACAGTTGTCACATGCAAAGCTATCTGTCCTTCCAGAATACTATGGATACAGAAGTATATAAGAAATACTGAAGAGGAAAGGATTATTCAGGGAGTGAGTTTGCTTGGTAAAAAATGTAGATAGATGACATAAATGGCAACTTGAGAAATGGCAATCACCTGTAAAAAATTAGCAGCAGACCTCACATTTTCCTATATTCAGAAAGCAAGGCAACAGAAAGTGCTGTTAGCCAACACGGGTTTGGGTTTTTTGGTTTGGGCTGTTTTTCAAATTTGCCTGGTGTCTCACATGTCAGATTTGCATCTGGATTTTCTTTCCAGCTGACAGTATTTCAAGTGCCATTTGGAATCTGAAGATCAGTCTGAGTTGTGTTTGTTCCGTGTGCCTACTCCCTTATTGGAAAAACCTACATAGTTTAAGAGAAAAAGATGGGGCCTCCTTCTCTTTCACTCATACTGGAGGAATGCCAAGTAACCAGAATGCAGTGGTTTCAGAAGATGAGAGACGATTACACACATTAACTATCCAATGAACTTAAGAGGAAAATATAATTACTACAAAAGACTTTTTAAAAATTCTTTAAATTTCTTAGTCTGCTAGATTAATTTCTTTTTTAAAATTCTTGAAGGTTTCTTAGTATAAATGAAAATTTTATACGAAATTCTATACAATCTTAGAGGTTTCATGCTTTTTTCATGTCTCTGCAGGAGCTTCCTGTAAGGGCAGTCATTTGCATGGATCATTCTGGAATTTGAACAAACAGAGCAGCTTTGCACAAAACAGAATAAATCATACCTGTGTTTTCTCTTGCCCTTTTTTTTTTTAATCTGTATTGCAGATCTGCAGCACAGACAATATTTTTAGCATTGTTAGACAAAGGCAGGGGATAAAATTTGTGCACAGCCTAAACACCATTTTGAAAGTCTCTCTGGCCTGAGTTGAAGTAGTGTTCCCCTTCCTAGCACTTCTCTGAGGTTATAGTTTGGGTTCTGTTTGGTTGGATACTTTTAATGGGGGCAGAGACGGCGGGGAGGAGAGAGAAAGAACTAGGGAGAACAAGAAAAATACAGGGATTTACTATGAATTATGATTAAAATACCAGCAGATTGGAGAGACACTTCAAAGTCATTATTTATGTGGCTGAGGGCAAGAAGCAGCATGTAAGGTCACAATGCTGTAGTTAAAGCAACTTTTTTGAAGTAATGAGACACTGTTCAGTTCCCTGGATGTTTCTGCTGATGAACAGAGCAGTGGTGTGAGATTCAGCGTTCCCAGAGTTCAGTATTTTCTCTGTCAGTGAAGAAGTGGACAGCCTAAGGCAGCTCGCTTAGCCTTTTTTCAATATTTACCAGGCTGGCAAGCTGGTAACGTTGCTTAGACATTTCATTAAAAAATTATAAAATGCTTTCACATCCTTTGGGTTCAGTGCAGATCAAAATTGTGAGGTACCTATATGCTCATAAACAGGGTGATGAAAGTGCATTTAGAATGTCCAGACTTGAATTTAAAAAAAAAGATGGGTTGGTTTGTTCATTAATATGCACTTATTTGTTTCCTTATTCTTTAGAATTGTGATCATATGAACTCATTCCACAGTTTCTTGTGATTTCAAACAAATCAACTTGTATTGTGAAAGTGGTATCCATTTTTATATAAGAAGTTTTCATCAAAGGCAAAACTATTTTGTAACAAAGCTGTTCAGCTATGCACTTTCCTCTCTCCACTATTTCCCACAACTACTTTGGAAGGATGCAGCTGGGGGAAAAGTCATGACGCAGAAATCTGCAGACGTTGTTTCCCAAGGTCTCCACCCAATACACAGTAAAAATGAGCGGTGCCCATGTCATGACAGTAATTACAGCAGGGAAACAAATTCTTCCCGAGTTCTGCTGCTGCTTTAGGCCTGCAACAGACAGAAGCATGGGTTACTGCTGTTTGCTTTGCAGCTATTCGCTGGCCAGGAAAGAGGAAGGGTTAGGTATGTAGCAGGAAAGGCACATACAGGAAACTGTAAATGGGAGCCAGGAAGGAAAAATAAGCATAGGAGGAGACTGTGAAAAGGAAACAAGAGATGCAAAAAATATGTACATCCACAGATGTCAGAATGCAATATTTGAAAGCTGAGTGAAGTTAATGCATGTAATTGAAATTAAAAGTCCAGCCATTTATTATTTTCTAAAGCCTGAGTTCAGGACATAATGTCTGACCTTTATACAATGGCCTGTAGGTATCAGACTGATTGGGTTTTTCAGTTACCTGAAATAGGCATATAGTTATACTAACAGAATTTGCTTCAGCAAAACATTTCACTAGAATTAAGTACTGTCTTTGTTCTTTGTTAAAGCAAGTTTGTAATGTAAAAAGATGAGTATGTTTTCATACATGTTAAAATTGTGCTTTGAAAAACATTGTTATCGCAGTGTGTTACTGCACATACTACAAAAATTACTGCATTTCTCCAAACATAATTAAAATGGTCAAACCGTGTTACACATGAAAGGCAGGTGCGAATCCCTCAGGGACAAGGCACAATACTCAGCAAATGAAAGCTTTGGCTTTAGGTAAAGCAAAGCATAGCGTTACGACAGTGGGAGCCCCGGGACACCGACACTGATCAAATGGGGACCCGACGCAGTGGAGCCCTGCTCGGGAGTGAAGCTCAAGGGAAAGCACCGCAGGGGTGGATAATAAGACTTGCACTGCTTAACATATCGTGCATATGCACTGTCCTGTTAGGTTCATTAGCAAACTTGCTGATGTAACGGAGGTGCTGTTGTCTGAATTCCGGGATCTGCAGCTGGCCTTCACGTTGGTGCCCCTGCGGGGTATGTGCAGGTGAGGGGGAAGTGAACTACCCCAGCTTACTGTAACGAGGAGATAAGACGTGCTTGGGACTCTACATACTCGGATAAGGGGAGGCAAACTGTCCCACGTTACCATAACAAAGTCTTCTCAAACCCTACAAACAGAATTCTGATTTCTTAAATGTAAACAAGTACTTCATTATCTAAAAATAATACCATTGCTAGTTTTAGCCTCCTGCCAGAGTCCTCTGTCTTTTTTCACAAAGAGAAATTTCTGTTTCTGATTTCCTGGGAGTAACTATTTTAAAGAAACAGTTTATTTATTAGTGGAAAAAAAATCCTTTAAAATTAATGTTACAGTTTAAAGATGAAGAAGATGTTCAGTGATGTGCAGTGGAACACAGGCTTCTGCATTTTGGACACACATCATACATTTTCTCATGCAGATGAAGATGGGAAGATTAAGTGGTGGCTTAGTTCTCTGTAAAGTAAGGCATGAGCTTAGTATTCCCTTGTTATTTAAAAACTGTTCCTACAACAGAATGTGCAAAGAGAAAAACATCTGCAAACCTTCAGGACAAGCTGAACATGTATGCACATATAGAATAGACTACAGAAACTTGTCTTTTTAGGAAGTCTAAGTTGGCCATCACTGTGTGGCATAAACCGGCAGGGATGCATTAATGGTATTCTAAATACTCTATTGTAGGCAAATAAAGCTGGATAAATAATTTTTGGTCTTGGTAGTTGTCAAAGCTGATCTTTTTTTAGATTAAATTATCTTTTTATTAACAGAAAAAAATGCGATAATAAAACTTTAACCAGACTTTGAGCTGAGGTTTTTTATCTCATTGATCTGAGGTTTAAAATATGCTTTTCACCAGTTTCTCTCATTGCTACAAAAGACATTATTTCTTCTGTTCTTCAGCACACAAAAGGACAACAAGTTTCATCAACTGATAGCATGATTGTTTTATTACTGGTGAAATCATGATGGGTTTCAGTCCTGTGCTTTGTCGGACTTTGTAGCTCTGAATCAACATGTGAGCAAGTTAGTGTTTCCGCACAAACAGAAATGTAAGTCTCACACTGAGTGCTGGTACCAAGAGGTATTGAATGTCCCAGTTGCTGCTGGGGGAAGGTTGAGTGCACATAGCCCCTCACCCACAGCAGCTCACAGATGGCATTTTGAATGTATAAATGAAACCACTGATTGGAGCAGTGTGGAAAGCATGAAATCCACACTAACTTAAAACGAACTACAAGGTGATGCTTTCTGAGAAATAAAGAATTGCGTACACCAGCCTGTTCCACTAATAAAATGTATTTTTGTAAGTGGGAAGGATTAGTGACACCATGAGTCCAGACACAACAGAGCTGCTTGTAAAAGTAGTACTGCTTGTATTTGGCTTTGCCATTTCTTTTTCTGTGAGTTGAATATTTTGGGAGAGTTCTTTTTTGAAGTTGATGTATCATGTATTCTTCTGCCCCCTATGGCTATCATATTTATATATGTAATAGCCTAACAGTTATATGCAGTGGCCAAAATCAAGTACCCAAATCACACATGATACCATATGATTACCAGTAGAGACACCCACAGTTGAATCCCATGCTCTGTGAACCAAATTCAGAAGGGCCTTTTTGAGAAGAATAGTTTTTAATGGAAATCATGGATTTGTTGACACATGGTGAAATTTTACAAAACATATGGCATTGGCAAACTTGTTTTCTGTGAAGTCAGTGGGAAACTCACTGATACAAGCAGGAATGAGCCAGTGCTGAGCACTTTGAAAATTCCTCAAGCTTCTTTTTGTTGGGGATGAGGGCAAGCTGGCTGTACTGCTGCACAAAATTTATTAAGATAGTTTGTATATGTAAGCTGCTGCTTCAGTTATTTTCTTGAAGAGCTCATTACAGAGGTACTTAAGACCACTAGGATTGAGGCTAGAAAGACAAAAACTGACCCATGCTTACAAATATAGATCACCCACCACAACACATGAAGGCATGTAAAAAAATAAGCAAGGAAAACTATTGCACAGGGTTTTCTCTCCCCTTGCTTCAGTTCTACAACGTTAATACCGAGAACGTTTTTGTTCCAAAGCATTTGGGGAAGAAACAGGTGGCAACTCTGCTGCCTACATGTCTCTTTACCTGGTACAGTAAAGACTTGATAATCTCCCCCACTGTTCCTAGGCATGCAGTCAAAAGTCCTTAATAGCAGAGGGTCATTATGAGTATGTCCTAAAGTGGCTTGGGGCAGTGCAAGGCACAGCGATAAATGTCTACTCTTTAATTTACTTTCATTTACTTCTTTTTCCTTATGCTATTTATCACATCCCTCTCCATCAATCAAAAAAAGACTAAGCTTTCACCATTAAAAAAAAAAATACATAAGCTTTTTTCCAGGATTAAACATTTCGATCGTTTTATTTGCACAGCCACTAATTACTACCAGAATAGCATGATATTTTAGCTGTATGCAACCAGGCAGCTTACTCACAACAGGCATGTCTCCTGCAATTTCTGAGGGGAATATCTTGATATTCATGGCAAATACCACACAATAACAAGAACTGCAGCTTGTAAAATCTGTGATAGCAAGTGCGGATTTCTTGGGGGGGAGCATCAATGCCACTGTTATTTGGAAGATATTGTTTTGGCAGGCAGGCATTTATAAATATTTAACTATTTATGTAAAAAGCAATGAAAAAATAAGATTCATTCCCATTTTGCCTTGTTTTGCATTTTTGTTCCCAGCTCCTTGTGGTCAAAATGAAACCAGAGAAGATGGCAAAATAATCCAGCTACCTCCCTGCAAGACAGGAGCATGGATTGTTCCTGCCATCATGGCCTGTTACCTCTTGGTTGCAAACATCCTTTTGGTGAACCTCCTCATTGCTGTTTTCAAGTGAGTGACACATTGCAAAGTATGGACTTGGTGGGGATGGACATTATACACAGCCTAAGAAGGCTGCTAAGCTGAAGACTTTGGCTGAGACCCATTTTCAGAGGATGTGAGGGTGAGAGGGAAAGAGGCATTAGCTTGTCTCCAGGGAATGAAGGAAATGCCAAGTTCTTCACATGTCTCATTTCCAAGGACAGACACCCGATGGGAATCAGGGAAGAGAAGCCAAAAATATATAAAGTTCAGTTATGGCATCATTCACTCCCGATATGGAAAACAAGAATAAAAATACTTTCCTGTCTTGTTGGGTTGTTGTAAGAATCAGAGCAGATGTACACAGTAGTAAGATACTTTGAAATGGCTGACTGCAAGTGTGCTTTGCTGAAGCACAAACTTATTAATTTCTTTTCTTCTTCTTCTTCCTCTTTTTTGCAACAAGGAAACATTTGCCACTTTTAGTGAAATGTGTCTAATTAAGGTGTTGTCATATCATCTTCAGCAAAGTACCCAAAACCATTTCAATCTGATGTTATTTTCCTTTTCTTGCCTTCTAGCAATACATTTTTTGAAGTCAAATCCATATCCAACCAAGTATGGAAGTTTCAAAGATATCAGCTGATCATGACATTTCATGAAAGACCTGTTCTCCCACCACCTCTGATCATTTTCAGCCATATGACTATGATATTCCAACACCTCTGCTGCAGATGGCGGAAGCATGAAAGCGACCCAGATGAGAGAGACTATGGATTAAGTAAGCCTTAGACAATTTACAGAGTGGGACTTTCCAATGCCCTTGGTAATATCTAGCGTTTGACCTGAATGAAGGCTAAATCCAGCACCTTGGTAACATTTCCAACAGAGACCTACTTTTAACTGCAAAAATCTTACCTGAATCATTTAGTTTCACTTGCACTGTCCGACCCTTAGTTTTCCACAGAGTATTAATGGGGCTATGTTTTTCTGGGATTTTGGGGGGGGGTTGTTCCCCCCTTTGTTCCTTTAAAGCAACGGGGTTTGTTTTGCTGTTGCTAGAGGTCTGTTATTGCTGAAATTCTTCTTACAGTTTATCGCACTTCCAGATCTCAGTTTTATTTCTGAAAATACATGTACATTCCTACTTTTTTGAGCAAACAGCACACACTTGCCCCCAACACACTTTTTGCCTAGATAAGCTGAAAGATGGTGAGAAGTAATTATTTTGTAGATACATGTTCTCTCCTTGACACTGGTTCAAACTGGAGGAGTAGTTTCTCCAGACGCTTTTAATACAAACTCCCATAAGCATGATGGAAAACCTGCCAGATTATTTTGATAACATTTTCTCTCCTCTTCTCTATCTAGTTCTTCAAAGTAGGAGATCTCCACCTCCCCCAGTGTATATGCCAGAGGTGGGGAGCTAAGGGATGTGCATCTCTCCCCAACATTAGCCCACACCACAGCCCACTTCTCTGTGCGGAGGGAGCTGGAGCCATGTGGTGGCACTGGAGATGGAAGTGCAACCTGACTGCTTTCCTCCCACTCACATCACACTGCCTGCCACAGCCTTTGCTGCTGCCTGCAGATATCAGCTCTTGCCATGTCAGATAGACCCTCTGTACTCTCAGACTCTTTTCCTAGCAGTCTGCTAACTTGAGTGTATTTGTATTAGGTTACAGGTGGGCTTGGCCTCCCACCATCTCTCCAGGACCTGTCCAACAGCTGTGTTTAGATCTCATGCAATCAAAACACATTCATGTTTGCTCAGCATTTGCCCACTTAAGTGTTTCTGTCTCCAGAATCATATATAATTGAAGCCACTAATTTGGTAATTAGCTGCATCTATCTGCTTTCATACCAAAGTGCCAGGTAAATTCAAAGCCTGCTTTTGAAAGTTTAGCCCATGAATTCCACAATAAGAAGAGTGTAGTTAATTTCACATGTTAATCTTTGCCAAATTCACATTTTTCCATTGTTTCCACAGAACTTTTTATAACTGAGGATGAACTGAAAAAAGTCCATGATTTTGAAGAGCAGTGCATAGAAGAATATTTTAGAGAAAAGGATGACAGATTCAATTCCTCCAATGATGAAAGAATCCGTGTCACTTCAGAAAGGTGCACTTTTTTTGTTTGTTCTCTCATAAGTTGATCTGGAAATGTGTTTCTGTTGCCGTTCTCACCCTTCCTTTCTTTTTCTTGAAAAGGGAAACATTTGAGGTATTTTTTTAATAATTCTTAACTAAAAAGTAGAGTGATAAAAGGTGGTGAATTTCTTTTCTCTGTTTTTCTTTTTTGCTATAGCAAATGTTCCTCCAAGTTTTGAAAATGTGAATCTTTTAACCAGTTGTATTAGAACACAACTGATGTAGTGAGAAACACAAATTATTCTTGCCTTTCGGTTCTTATAGCAGAACTTTAGGGCACAAGTGGTCAGAACACAATGGGAGAGTAAATGAGAGCTCCTCAATGAAAATTATGGCTTTAGCCCTGACCTTCTGGACATTCAGATAAAGAGCGAGCCCTGTTGCAGGATGGCCTTGCTAGGTAAGCTAGTTTCATTGACGGCAACAGGGATCTTGCCATTAATTTAAAAGGAACTAGACATTTCACCTACAGCAATGAAATGCACAGAGGACAAAGGTAATACATTAATTTAGTGGAAGTTGCCACTCTTCAAATTCATCAGTTCTAAAAATTCATAAATCTGTTCATCTGCTGTGGTGCTTATATGCTTTCAACACACAGCAGCTGAGCAACAGAGTTAAGTTTTGAGGACAGAGTTTGTTGTTTGATTCTTAGCACTGTTACCAATAAATATTTTAGGGCAATATCCTGTCAGATGTTTATAAAACTTATGAATCACTGAATACTCCATTCCCTGAATACTCCACTTTAATTTGTATAACAGGGGTCAGGTGAGTTGTCATTGTAATCAGTTACACAGATACAACACTCTTCTCCTTATACGTAATCTTGTAGCACTGCTCCTCATGCAGCTATGACTAAAATATGTTTTCTGTAGGCAAGGAAACACACTTTTAATTTGGCTTTGAAACAAATCTATCCCAGAGCAGGAGTAGCAGATATGATACCCTTTACTCATCTGCATTAATGAAAACAGCACTCCTAAAACACGTATTTTAGAAAAGGATATTAGAAGGGAAGCATGGTAAGGCATGGAATGGCTTCCTCATAAAGAATGGCCAAGTAATCTAGCTCTACTTGGTCTGGAAGAGACAAATGGGGAATTAAATGATAGAGGTCTGTATAATTATGAGTGCAAGAAAAGGGTCAGTAGAAATCAGTTGTTTGCTGTTTCTCCCATAACAAGATATAGGGGAGCAACAGATTAATCTAGCAGGACCCAGGTTCAAAACAAACAAAAATAAGTGGTTTTTTCATGCAGTAAGTAGTAGAACAGAGCAAATTCTTGAAAGCTGATGAGGTATGAAACAAGCTGATGAGGTATGAAACAAGCTGATGAGGTATGAAACAAGCTGATGATGTCAGCTAAAAGTCTACATGGTTTCAAACAGACTAGACAAGCTTATGGAAGGGACTGCTAAATACATAGAGATCATATTGAGCCCATGAATTTCCTGAGCAGAAAATGTTTAGAGTGGAGAATATAAGGGGGGAAGAATTACATATGCTTCAAATTAAGATAGTGGGCTAATTCGATCTGTGGTCCAACTGAGTACTGTTTTTTCTTGTGTTCTCATAGTCCAGTGGTCAGAGAACTAACCTGAAAATCATAGATGCAGGTTCAAATCTCTGTTCGGGCATAGCTTTCCTTTTGGTAGCCAAGGAAAGAAGAGGTACGTTTGAAGCCTCTGTAAATAAGAAGTAATCCAGCTGAGACCTCCCCTACATTAGACTCGTGCTCTAAGTCCTTGAAAATGAATCTATAACAGTGCCTTTGCACACTTTGCTGGCCCTGCTTTATAGGAAAAGAGCCCTTATCTCTATTTAAAATGAATGGCTTAAAGCACCTCATTCCAGAAGAGTTCACGATTATGAATCCTAAATGAAGACAAGTACCTGAGCCCCACAGAGAAATAGTTCTTAAAAATCTGTTTACTGTAGCCAATAGTGTAATGTGGAAACCAGCTGTGTAAGGGAGACCCACGTACAACCCTATGGGGTACAGAGGCCACTCCTGGACCCAAGCACACTTGCAGCAAGGAAATCACAGGTGAATGCAGTTCTCATTTCATAATAGATCTTCTCTCCTTGCCAAACCAACTGCAATGCTCTACCACAGAAGGCAAGTGCAAATACTTCAAAGATCTGAGAAATACTTTAAAGATGTTTGAGGAATCAGGGCTATGTAGGTATCTTAAATAACACGTTTTACAAACTGGATGACCAAGTCTGTCATTTTGCCTGCAGTTATGGACAGGGAAGTATCCCTTGAAGTGTTCTTAAACAGCAAAATTCTTTTTTCTAACCTGTGGAACATTCAAATATTTAAAATCCAGATTTGCACTCTGTGGTTTCTATATACAGATGTCTTTGTACGATTAACAAGATGTAAAGCAAAGAAAACAGAGAAGATGCAGGACTATGAAGTTTCTCTTCCAGTGTAGTAGTAGACCAAGCACATTAGCATGTAGTAGTAGACAAAGCACAATACCTACATTATAGCCATGAGATATCAGCTTAATCCAATTAACTCAGCTTTACATGGTGTAAAATTGAACCAGAAAGCCCTGCAAATATCAGTGAAGTTCCCCCTGAAGACATTCCATTTGCGGGAAGCTGAGAATGCTGTAAAGCTGAAGAAGGAAGGGCTGGGACAAGCCTGCTCACTGCCTTCCCTCTCCTCCATGCATCTATGATACACTCACCTCTTGCTTGAGCAGCTCCTACTTGCAGCTGCATTTATCAGAGTGTCCCAGGTCCTGCTTGGAGGAAGAACAGCTGCACATCATAGGTGCAAAGCACAGTACACCTGGAAGGAGGGAGTGGGGGGCTAGCAATGGCAGGATAACCAGAGGTGGGAACAGAGTCTTGCTTTGAGGTTCAGCCTAGGTGGGTCCCAGAAGCAGATAAGGAGCTCAGAAAAACAAAAGAACAAGAAATCCTGTTTCTTTCTGCATTGACCTGGGTATAAATGAATGATTTCAGCTAAGCGGTCAGTGGCTGTGCTGGGTCAGGACCACAGCATCTTGTCTGACTCACCTACAACAAGCTGCAGTTTATACTATCACCTTGGAATAGTCCACCCTGACATCCCGTGGGGCCTGTCTTGGTTCAGCAATCACCTCACTTGTAACAAAGAACACCACAGAGGTGTCCAGATCTGGTGTCACCACATAAAATCTCTCCTTTACTTGATCCTTTCACATTCAGAAGTTAAAAGCATGAAATGACACTTGATATTAGTCCTTCCCTCACCCCAGGTACCAAGCACCTTGGAGGAGTAGCTCACTAGGTAGGATCTCACACAGGCACATGGAAGTAGCAGCAGGTTAGTGATACGCATCAGAGGAAGTGATTGACTAAGAGGATAAATACAAAGCGGTACGAAGCTGTAAGGTGTTTCCCTTAACTGCATTTACTAGGCAAATCTTGGTGAATCTCCTGGAGACCTGTAAGGAAAGCAAAGTTGGACAAATTCACTTCATTGAATCACAACTTTTCCTGGAGAGCCTTCCTTTCCAATCACTATGAAACTTTCAGCGGCACAGTTTGACCAGCACAGAGACATGCGTAATATGATCAAAAAAGACTGCACTACTTTTCTTGATCTGGCATGAAGCCACGAAAGCAGTCTCTTCAGTAGGCATTTTTTCCACCTGGACAGGTCTCAACTCTTTCAAACCCCATGCAAAACCTCTCGTTGACTCCAAATGGTGCAGGGTCACATCCTAGCAGTATTTAAAGAGCAGATAAGCTGGTTGGAGTAGATCTTATTATGTCATCCTTGGTACTACACAGTGTCCATTACTACAGCACCTTAATGCTTTATAGTCTGCAGTGCAATTGCGCTAACAGCATCCATGTGAATGAAGACATAGTTATTATCCTGATTTCACAGATGGCAGCCTGAAGTGCACAGAAATAGGTTTGGGTTGGTAAAAGGGCCACTACTGAGCCTACCGGATCTGGCCACACATGCAGAGTGACATTAGGAAAGGTCTGTGAATCCAATGGCAAATCTGTGGTCACAAGGAGTTAAGTGGTCTTAGGCTCCAGATGGGAACACAGCCAGGACAAGCCAACGTCCTTAGCCTGCAGAAACCACAGCACCTGGGAAAATTGGCTGGCTGCTTGCATCAGCAATGCTTCACCAAAAGAGTCAGGCAAAGTACAGGTAGCCTGTTACAGGCCTGGGAACTGCTACATTTTATTTAAATAAAACCATTCTACAGTTGCCTATAACAAGCAGGGTGGATGCCCCTGTAAGTGACTTTCAGTGTCTATAGTCTTTCTGGCAGTTGAAAAGGATTTTGAAGTATAAATAATGCCTTAAAAAAGGACATAGGTCCACAAAAGAAGTTGTGAACCTAACTTTAGCATTCAATTAAGAGGCCTACTTCTGAAAAGAGTGCCTTACTCCCATTAAATCATTACTTCAATTAAATTATTGATGAACTGATATGCAAAGGTTAAAAATAAATAAAATCAAAATGAATGCCAGCAAAAGCCATCATCTCCCAAATCATAATTAAAAAGGCTATCGCAGGTAAAATAAAATCTTTGCCAGGTTCCCAGTTCTGACCTTTTATTTTTTTCCTTGTTACTGAATATCTGACTATCCTCAGATAGTCAATGTTTGTTTCACTGTTAGAAATTTTTGAGATTCAGCTGGACACACTTGATGCACATTTTACACGTAGCCACCTCCTTTTCTGTTCTCATTCCCATCTGCTAGGATGGCTTGGCACCTTCTCAAACACTGGATAAAACTTGCTGTAAGGAAAAGCACAGGTGCAATGGAGGCATCATGCATGGATATTGTGATATTTGCCAAAAGGTATCTCCAATGCAGATAGAAAAAATATCCAAAGCAAAACTTGGGCATTCTTATCTTGAAATAGTGTTTTCATTCAAAACTGTTCCTGAAGGAAATACAGGTCTAGCTGTCTATTCACTGAGTGCAAGATCATCCAACAATATGGGAAAATAGAAAATTTCACTTATTAAAACATTTTAAGGACTAGATTTTGACTGTATTTCTCCAGAACATATCCTCTTCTGTCCACAGTGTTTGGCTGATATGATTTTATCATGTTTATAGTAGGATTACTCACAGACCATGGTGCTGTTCTGTGTGATGAATTATTGCAGAACTGAACATCAAATTAATATAAAAGAATATCACTAATTAAAATAATAATATTTGTTAAAAAATCTGGGAGTGGCCATATGCAATATATATTAAAAAAGGTGACTATTCAGCTAATAGCTTTGGGTTTGGAGATCATCATCACTCAAGCTTTCTTTTTGTGAATAAAATTATATAGCTAGGGCCCATCCAGTGTAAATACATGTATGTACTTCTTAGTTAACTATGCGCATCTCTGGTTACCCCTGGTTTCTGAAGCCAGACTGCACTATCCTTATCTTGTTGAGTTTCTATATAAATTTCCTACTACTATCAATCCAATCACATCTGTGATTACTTCCATAGCAACCAACAAACCATGTAACTCAAAATTTTCTCTTCATCTTGGCCAGCAATACCACCAGTGTTAGACTCTGTGCCTCTGGCAGTAGCTAATAGATCATGTTCAGGGAAGGCAGGACAAATACATGAAGGTATGACTCTAGGTTCCTTCTGGGATGCATTAGTTGTGTTCATTAGCATTGCTTAGCCCTCACATGAATGCAGGATGCAAAACTGATCTCACTAATGCTAACATTCCAGATACTAATATGTAACGAAGTGCAATAATTCAACTGGCCATGTTTGTATTAAAAATTATTTCACTTGTGTACATCTCTCAAAGCAAGAAAAAAAAAAAGAAAAAAAAAATTATCCAAGACTATCCAGTTAGCTTCACAGAATATTATAAATTCATTCCAGTTCTTGGGTAACTGTTGCTGGGGTGAATTTTTTTGTTGGTTGTAGTCAAAGCATCCTCAAGTAAAATCCAGGAGATTTCTCAAATTGTTCCATATGTCTGACAGCCCTAAAATTGTGATGTTATATCTGTTCATGATCTTGGAACAGTTGTTACAGAATATGAATGTGTGACGAGGCACTCAATTATTAGCTGATAAAAATTTCAAAAGTATAATTATTTTTATAAAATAGCAGTTCAGATAACTAATAACATGAGGGAAAATTTAACTGCTTCCCATATAAACTGCTCACTCACTATGGAATTACATCCTGTGCTTGCAATAATATTAATCTGTTTTGTTGGAGAAGTTGGTAAAACTAGAGGTAGACTGGTGCCTAAATGATAATAAGATGAGTAGAATGAGATTCTCTGAAACTTCTGGTTCATTTCTTAGCAGTGATTACTTGTTCATTCATCTGTTGAAATCTGATGACAGCAATACAGTTACTGTTTCACATTTGATTTGCTGTGTTTGTGCTCTCAAAACTCACGATCTTCAAAAGAAAAAGCCCATATTTCACAAGAATGTGAGACTTGCTGTAGGGGGTGGTGTCACACTCCTCCCTCTCCTCTCTTGTATGGGCAGGTTGCTGTTGCTCATCACCACAGGCTAGTCAGACCTCAGTGTTTCACCTGCTAACATTCTGTGCATTAATTAACAAGGCATTAATGCTGCCCAATACTCATTCACTGCTGAAATTTGGTTTCCTTCTGGGCAAGTAAGAGTGTTTATGGTGTTGCCAGTTCCAGTTGACTCGTCCTGTTGGAAATTCAATTAGCAGTATTAGATGATGATATTTATCTCATCAGAAATCCTGGCTATGATTGACGGGGCACCTATTAGCTTCTGAGTATGAATTGCACTAACAGGCAGAGACCAAGAAACTTGTGAAGAGAAAAGTGTGGAAATCCTGCCATTTGGTGTTTGTCACTTCTCTGTTCATTTTTCAGTGTCTACAGGAATGGGGAAAACCAGAACTATAACCTTAAAAATCAGACAAATGTAGCTATATAAATGTGTTGCTTTTAATACTTCTTTGGCAGATAATGGAGGTCCCTGCTCTACCCTTGGGACTATAACCAGAGAAAAAAATTATGATAAGAAATTTCATATCTGCTAAAGGTAATTTCATTGTGTAAAATTAGAGGACTCCATGTAAATCCTTCAGTAGAGATGTTGTAGAAGCCAGAAAACTGAAATGGTTGAAAGCCACAGGCAAAAATTAGTACACAATTCACCTTAAAGTCAAAAACATTTTAAAATGAGACAGATCAACAGTGTAGAACAGAAATACTGAAGTTTAAATTAGGATCACACATTCAATTATTACCTATTATAACTTTTTATTTATATATTATGATAGGTAGCTAATAAATAACTTTAAAATCCATCATTTCAATCCCTAAACTATTACACAGACTACCCAAAGCACAATCACAGTAATGGAGCAATCTTAGTGTGTGTACCCTATCGTAGGCTATATTTGGTTTGATCAGTGTTCTCCTCCCTGCAGTTTTTATGCATACTTTACTTGATACTACCTACATCAATACAATAGCTGATACATTTTTTTTTTCTAAATATGTGTGCTAAAAATTAATCAGAGGACAAAGAGACTATCTCCTTAGGTCCACATAGCACTAGCTGGTGTAAATCTGGGGCGAACACCAGAAAAAAAAATGGGACGTTACCCACCTTCTATGGCATATTGACCATTTTCATTACTTCATTTAGTTCTACAGTTAACTGTGGTGGTCCTGCCTGTGGCACAACTGGGGACAATGTCATGTGGTGTCTGCTCTAAGCGTTATTCATTCATAACAATCTAATTAGAAGTTTTGTCAGCAGAAAGGCAGCAAATCATAGCAACATTTCTGTAATAACCCCTGTCCCTGGGATAGGGCACACCCAAAACCCCCTCTGTGTTATACAGCAGACACCCCTGGTTTAACCCACTGGAGCAGTTTCATAAGCGAGTAGTATTTGTTTGCTAAACTTTTTTTAGCAGGGTTTTGAAGCAGATGAGGTGGTATAGACTGGCTTTGAATTTTAAGGCCTCTTTGTTCCCATTTGTTTTGGCGACCTATTAGCTGAACACCACTGCTTTGTAGAAATTAACCTATTTAATTCTTCCCTTTTTAAGGGTAGAGAACATGGCCATGCGACTGGAAGAAGTAAATGAGCGAGAGCACTGCATGAAGGCCTCTCTGCAGACCGTTGACATCAGGCTTGCTCAGCTGGAAGATATGATGGGACGAATGGTGACCGCCTTAGAAAAACTGACCGGCATAGACAGAGGTGAGACAACCAAGATACGATCCAGGACTTCATCTGACTGTACTGATGCAGCCTACATTGTGAGGCAGAGTAGCTTCAATAGTCAGGAAGGAAACACTTACAAGCTTCAAGAGAGCATAGATCCCACAGGAGAGGAGTCCATGTCCCCAACATCTCCTACAATCACACCCCGCATGCGAAGCCACTCTTTCTATGCAACAAATATGAAGGACAAGTGTGGGTTGGAAAAGTTTGAAAGCATTTTTAAGGAAAGATCTCCAAGCCTGCATCGGGCTATCAGTTCCCACTCGATAGCAAAAGAAGGAAAGGTTCCCTTAGCCCCTACCAGCACGTTGTCGATTGCCCCAGACTCCAGGAGGCCTTCATCTTGTATAGACATCTATGTTTCTGCCATGGATGAGATGCATTCTGACACAGAGCCTCTCGACAGCTCCATAAATATTCTTGGTACCGGAGATGCAGCTCTGCAGGCTCACATAGCCTCTTCCATTTTAGCTAACAGTGCATATGTTAGCAGTACACCTGGAGAAAAAATTTCTGGCAGGAGTCTTGATTATGAGGAAACCTCTGGAATAGAAACAAGAGCATTTTCTTCAGACTATTCACAAATCACAGATTGCCAAATCCCCTGGGATTCAGACCCTCCCTTGTATCACACTTTAGAGCGATCTAAAAGCAGTCGTTATCTGGCTACAACTCCATTTATTCTGGAGGAAACGCCAATTGTGAAATCTCACAGTTTTATGTTCTCTCCGTCTCGAAGTTACTTCAGCAGTCTTGGTGTCCCAGTCAAAACAGCAGAGTACACAAGTATTACGGACTGCATAGACACGAGGTGTGTGAGCGCTCCCCAGGCCATCGCAGAGAGGGCCAGTTTCCCTGGAAGTCTTGGGGGAAAAGTGGAGGACTTGGGATGCTGCCACCCAGAGAGAGAAGCTGAACTAAGCCACCCAAGCTCTGATCATGAGGATATTGAGTCCAAAGACAAGAAGGGGATCCTGTTACCTCCTCAAGACAACACTGCTACAAGAACTCTGGCCAACAGCATCCCACTTCCAAAAATAGAGCGGGCCAACAGCTACTCTGCGGAGGAGTCCAACATGTTGTATGCGCAGCACACACGGAAGAGCTACTCTATCAGTGACAAACTTGACAGACAGCGAAACACAACAGGCCTGCGAAACCCCTTCCAGAGGAGTAAGTCTTCAAGGCCAGAGAGCAGAGGGGACAACCTGTCCATGAGGAGACTGTCAAGAACAGGAGCCTTCCGCAGCTTTGAAAGCAAGCACAGCTAGGTCTAGACAAAGCTCACCAGCAGTCTAAGGGTCATCTACTCTCCAGTCCATTTTTCTTAGAATTAAAAAAAAAAAACTCACGTCACCCCTTGTCAACTCCAGTTGGCATTAGCCACTGGTCAAGGGAGCACATTGTCAGTCTCAGCACGGCCCACTGAGTTACTGCATCTTGACCCAGTTGACATTTGCACTTAAGGAAAAAGGGAGGGATGAAAGCTTTACAAAGACTTCAGTAAACAACAGAAATAACAGCCCCCTTTATGAAGTCACAAGAAAAAAAATTAGCAGATTCAGAAATCTGCCTTTTATTAGAAGGCATCCTAAGATCTTTGATCATTATTCAAGTTTTTAGGATGCAGGAATTAACTGGCAAAAAGAGATGTACAAATTAGATGTTCTAAACTTCAATCACAACTTCTTTTTCATCTGTTTCACTGTTGTGATGACTGATGAAAAGCATTTGTTATTTCTGTAGGAACTGGCAGCAAACAAACCTAAAGTCTCCCAAATCCCTTGCATCCCACACTTGTGGAAATGAAGAAAGATGAACAAGATAACAACCATAACGTTCACTTGTCTTTTTTTGTATCAGCTTCTAGTGCCACAAAAAGTTTATATTTTCAAGAGCAGAAAGGGAGATGAAATGCCTTTTGTACTGCAAAACAGTAAATGGAGGAAGAATTTATGTTAAAGTATCAGGTGATTTCCTGTATAAAACAGGCATTCTAGATTCTAGCACAGCTGAGCAAGCTCAGGATGAATGTAATTAAGCGGAATAGTATATATTTATTTTTTTACCACATTTGTCATCAGTATGTTGTCTCACTAAATCAAAGGATGTGATGGAACAGTAAGGACAGGGTAATGAGAGCAGAGCACAGTAATATTGTCAGGTTCTCACTGCTCCGTTTCATTACATATACAAATTGGGGAGATTTATCCACGAGGCTGCTACCAGGGTCTTCTTGCTGTTCCATTTCAGCTGCCGATTTTTCACATCATTCCCTCACTAAAAATATACAACCTTTTTTTTTTTTTTCATGAGGACATGGCTGTATTTGAACATTTCAAAATATACAAGATTTATCAAGCAGTCTGAATCCAGATTAATGCAATTAGACTGAAGTTGCTTAAGGGAAAGTGTTCTTGGCAGAGGACTGGAAAACACTAAAAAGTACATGTGCTTTCAAGGTAAGTTAACCAAAGTGAAACTGCAGGTTTCTGTAAACAGCAAAAGCCATCGGTTGCAACTAGGCTTCCATCGTTCAGCAGCACATCTCACAATGTGCATTTTAGTAGGAGAAAGTATATCTGAACGGTAGTGCATTTACAGGCTTTGGTTGAAGACAGTCATAACTCCACTGACCCCATCCATGTTCCAAGGGTCCACAATGTCAACCAGAGTTTCAAACTTCTCATGAGAAGATATCACAGTGGTCACAGGTAGAAGGGTATGCAGAAGATAGGAAAAGGGTGGAGAAGTATAAACTGCAACTGGATCAAAATTTCACATCCTTTATGAAGGCACAACTTTAAAGCTTGTAAAGATTTGAAGCTAGTGCTATTAAAAATTAAAACATCTCTACAATGACCAACACCTGTGTAGAACCAGCTCCTTTTTGTTATCAAAAATGAACACATGTGAGTGGGGTACATACTTCCCATTATTTAAATGGGAATTATCTTCCAAATCTCTAAGGCAGCTTTGAAAATGCAGGCTGACATTTTCTCACTGGGATCTCACCCTGGGAGACTCTGAGCACTGTACGAGAGCTAAGTCTGAAAGGCAACAAACGCAGACATAAAAATTATCATCAGCCTCAAGAAAAGAGGCAAAGAAGGTGAAAACATTTAGGTACTGAGTCACTACGTGGGAAAGTTCAGGAAACAAAGAAATGCAGCATGGGGACTTTAAGCACAATGTGTTTCATACTTCCTGGACCAACGTGTTCCTTGCTTTCTTCTATTTGATCAGGCTTTCAATGAGCTAAATTCCACCAAGACACCGTGTTTATGCAATTGCCTTGCAGTCCATGTGCAGCGTTACGGTCACATGGCAACACCGAGAAAGGTCAAAAACCTTTCTGTGCATTATGAAGCATGCTTGTGACAGGCTGATTGTTGAACAATAGCAAAACGCCCAGGGGCAAAGGAACTGGTGTTTAACAATCTGCTTCAAATGTGCCAACTTTTGTTAGTAGCCTTTTCCTAAGGCTTCTCCAAATCTATCTATCCTTGGTGAGTAGAGGGGGATATTCTCACTTTGTTTTCTTTGCTACTTTTAAGAATGTCTGCTAAAACTGTTCATGGACTCTTCCACCTTCACCATATTACTGGCCTACTCTAGAGGAACTTCAGATTCATTAGAAATTCCTCAACAGCGCTTAGTGAATTAAGGCATAGGGCTGTCCTCTGGGGTAGATTTCATTGCTTAGTTTGTCAGGGTAAAGGAATTTGCCAAACCCAGAAGCTGTATAAATGTTTAGAATACAGCACTTTATTGATCTGGAGCACACATTCCAGGTAAAATGAAACAGGACACTTTATTTACCTCTTAAAATTTGCCATTATATATAAAATGTAAGTTCAGATGTTAAAAGTGTGATTGCAAGATATCAGAACACTACTTTTCCTGAATGTTTCCCATTTATTCTACAATGTGGTGTCTATAGAATATATTATGATGGATGTTAGATTATTTTATCTTCACTTGTTTTTTACACATTGCATCAAACTGCTCCTTTTTGAATTTGATGGTAAAACACCCATTCCTTGCAATGGGACCAGATTTCCCACTCCTGATATTATGACCATTTAGTGAGAGTAGAAGTTTTATCATCCATCATCATGTAGCTATAGCATGTGCCATATGACATATTCTGTATCAAAGGATAGCTTATGAAATAGATATATATACACACATATATACATATCTCCCATATATAAACCAGTACAGTTGTGACATGTGGTAATATTAGTGAACGTTACAGGACAGTTTTAATATCACATTATAAGGTCTTGTTTGTAAATCTGTAACATTCAATAAAATAGCACATGTTGCATCAAGCATTAAGTTCCACTATCCAATTATTAGCTTACATATGGAATATGCATTTCTGGTCACAGTGTGTAAGTTTGGTATGTTTCACACATTTCTCTGTATAGCTCCACATAAATGTCTGTATGAGCTGATGTATAAACTTCTAATGAGCCACTGTGGGCTGTGACAGGTGAGTTGTGATAGTGTGAAAGATGAACTGGCATGTTATGCAAAAGATTATAAGATAAATGAACTTTAATAATATTTTGAAACTCAACTGAACTTAGCTGTTTGTTTACATATGCTGGCCGACTGAGGAAGCGGTGTACAGTATTTTATAAATATTTTCCTATAGTAATCCGTTCTGTTGTTTCCAGTTTCAGTGACGCTATTCTACAGTTGGGGTATACACTTGTCCTAGGTATTGGATTATAGCACATTATTCTTTCACAATAACAGTGTGATATGACTGAAGTAGTTTCTCTTCCTTACAGTCCAGTCTTTTTTTGTGTCAGTGAAAATGCATGCATTGTTCCATGAGTTTCTTTGGACTACTATGAAACTTAACATTTTGCTATTGCCTGCCTGTAAAGATGAATCCAGTTAGGAATGAATTCAAGCTTTTGGATGTTTACATTATTTCCATTATGTTTGATCTTTAGCAAAGTAAGTGATTTTTTTATTATTTTTAAATGACAATTGTATTTTATGAAATTGAAATATTCAACACAAAATGCGAACCTACAGCAGTGCTCAGACATTTGGCTCTCTCTTTTTTTGGAAGAGATAAGGTGCTACATTATTGTTCTTAGCACAAGTGCCAGTTAACAAATGGCAGTGAGGGGATAATTTGAAAATACAATAAAAAACCAAAACATCCATTCATCCACATAAGGAAATCCCTCTGGGTTCCAGATATAGATTGCTTTTTTTCATTTTCCATTTATAGATTTTTTGGTAAAAAAACTGATTTGTACCTTTTGTGGAATGGATAGCCTTTTGTCAGGGGATAAATATCTTAGTTAGGTATATTTTTTGTATGAGAAGATAATGATTTGTTTCTTAGAAACTGTCAGTGCATGGAAAATGCAGCTACACAAATAACTGCTAAAAAAAAGTGCTGGTAGCAGCACACAGCCTTAGTCCAATGACTGCAGTCAGAGCAAACAAGCATCTGTCCTGAGAGCAGAAGTTATCAAAGGTATTAGCTTAGAGTGAGGCAGTGAAACAAAATTCTCTGTAAACTCATGGTGCAAATTTTCAAAACAAGCATAAATGTCTTGTTATGTTGCTCAGGTTATATACATAAGAGGATCTGATAATCACCAGAAGGGAAAATGTGAGCTGGTCATTCCTGGATTTCCCTAGGAATACTTAAGTAGTTGTGATGTCTCTCCCCTACTTAAAAATAATAGTATATTTGCATTTTTGCACAAATATGTACAATTGTTTCAACAGAGGCCACATTTTCAGTTCTGTTAAAAGATAGCAGGTATACATCATCTTCTTCAAAAGAAATGGGTAAGCTTCCTAGCATCAACTTTCCTTCATCCACCTCAAGTAACAGCACAGTCCAAACTGGGCAGAAGTGAAGCATTGGGGGTGTCTGCTTACCTAATGAAACCCCTCATTCCTCTAGATGGTATTCACTGGCCTTGCCACACATTGGCATAAAAGCAGTAGTGTTGAATGTGGAAGGAGTGAGTTTCTGCCCCACAGTGAGAGTTATCCTGCTTCATAGCCAGTCACAGGGTGAACACTACAGGTCACACAGGCTTCTCTTCTCTGAGACTGACTACGATTATGGTCTTACTGATGCTGGTGCAAATCTGCTGAAAATCCACTGATTTTAGTGAAGTACTCTGACTTTTGTCAGAGGATGGATTTATTCTGCATTTCTAACTCTGTATTACTTTAAGTGATGGCACACATTATCCTAAATCATCATCAAGTGGGAAGTCTAATGACTGAGCCATTGGGCCAGACTGGTTGTGAAACAGTCTCTGACCTTTTAATTTTTGCTGTATGCTTTCAGATCTCTTGTAGAGCCACACAGTACTTATTTCAAAAAGCTATTAGGAAAAAATGTTTGATTATGAAATTGCTGCTGTTTCTGCTGCAGGGAAGTGATAACTCTTGTTTATTTTAGTATTTGGTAGGGAGGGGAAGGGACAGAAGTGGGAATTGGCTGTGAAATACAATTTTATGCCTGCACAAGAGTAAATTGTATTAAAGTTATATCCTTCTTCCACCACTGCAGTTGTTGTACATGAGGAGAGTCTATATGCTGCTACTGCTGTCTGGAACAGTGTTTGCAATATACTATACTAATAGCTATTTAGTCGTTTATTATTTGGGCTATCATTTGTAAGTGTATAACAATCATTTATAAAGGGAGAAAAATGATTAAAATGTCATTTTAAACAAATTCCTACTAATATGAAGCTTTTCAAGTATGATTTGTCTAAATGTATATCACTAGGGAAAACGGTCCTTTCTAAAGGTCTACTGGATTCACAATGCACTTTTAGACTGTGTTTAGATACGTAATAAAAAGCAGAAGTTGGCAATTACTACAGTAGAACTTTCTGAAATTTCTGTAACAATTGTTTTGCAATAAAAAAAGAGATGTAGTTCAAAACATCTGTTCTTACCGGAGCATTTATTTACGGTCATTTACTTTCAAAGCAATAAAGCAGTGATGCAATGGCAGCTGCTTTTCTCTAAGGTCTCTCACTGCTCTAGTCCTAACTTTACAGCTTTAAAGAAAACCAAAGGGTTTACACTATTGTGCACAGACATTTTGAATATTGTAAATTATTACCACCTCTGAGATCAGCTGTGATTCAGGTGTCCCTTATTCTTGCCAATATCAGATCCCAGTTTGAACCACAACAGACATACTTGGTGGTGTGTTAATTTAAAAGGAGGGAATAGTTTATTTTATTTGTAGCTACCATTTCAGCAAGGGGGGAAACATAAGCACTGATTGCAGATCTTCTCTAAATTGCTTCCAAATTGCTTCCACATAGACTGGAAGAAGCATGCTCCTTTGTATGGCAGTGTCCCCAGATGGGTAGCATTGCTGGCTCTTGTAGCTAAAAAAGGTTCATTAAAAACAAAGGGCACCAAGTAATCCTCTAGTACCTATGACCTCCTCTGAACTGGTATCTCACCTTCCTCAAGAAAGAAGTCATTGCCTCTCTATTCATGCAGCTACAACCAGATCTGATAGTTCCCCACAAAAATGCTGAAAAAAAGGCACTGACTCAAAATAAGCCAAGGTCAGAAGCTGCTGCCTCCACAAATCAGCCTTCGCTGAGATAATAACATCTTTTAGCTAAATGCAAAAGAAACACAGGGAAAAAAATATCCAATTGAATAAGAAAGATATCAGATACTCAGAACAGTTCTGCACAGATCAGTCACACTTCAGGAGAGGAATGATTCAGAGAGGTGGTTTTTATTTCAGATTTCTGAGAAGAAAATGCTAAATTCCTTAATCAGATTTTATCTAATCCATTCTTAGGGACTGCCATTCAGTGAAGACTATGGGAGCTTTGAAGCTTAAAAAAAAGAATTAAAAAAAAAAATCTGTCAGACAGTTGTCATTATGCTTCTTTCCAGGTAACACTGTATTTCTGGTCTCCCTGGGATTTTTCACAGTAACAAACTTCACCTAAACTCAGCCAGTTAGTAAGTGCTGGAAAAAAGCAACATCACCAGCCTTGATTTTCATTCCCATGAGCTGCAATCTTGTAGTCTTTAGGGCAGTGGCCTAGTCTTTTTTAATCTCTTTAATGCATAATGGCAAAGAACTCCATTTAACATTGACCATGGCAGCCAACCCTGATTCACTATCCCATGGCTGAATACAGCAAGAACTTACGGTTATGGCAACACTCACTGTCTTTGCCTATCAAGCTCGAATTTCACCCTGTTTATATTTGTGGAACAACATAAAACTTATAAAACCCCAGGATTTCATTATTTTGAAATTTTCAAATAACTGATTGCAGGCATAAATATTGTATATTTGGATTATACTGTTGAGCGGCAATAATGGCAAGCATTATCTGAGAGAAGGTTACTGCAGTGTGTTTATGTGATATGAAAATAGTAGCCCATTAACAGTTACAGTCATCCCACTGCAGATGATACAGGCTACTATTGTAGAGAACCATGGGTGGAAAAAGAACAGCTATGAGAGGAACTGCCTTTGTTAGTCTAGATTTCAAAACAAGAAGTTCGACAGCAGTACAGACAGTTGGAGAGACTGAAATGCTCCTACCACCTTCTAAAACTTAAATTTTTTTGCTACACCTTTCCTCACTTAAATGTGTAGCCAAATGTTAAAGAGTCACATGCACACCACTGAATCAGCCTGCAGAGGTGATAGAATTGTCCTCACAAAATATTCCAGTGTTTTTTGTTCACAGTGAGCAAGATGAGAATTTTTTAACAAGCTTGGAAAAACAATATATCAGTGCTCTCAGGACATTACTGAAAATGTTAACACATTATCTTGTTTTTTCCTTTATTTGAAAGATGACAAAAAATTCAACTACCAATCTAGCATGTCACTATTCACTAAGGAAAATTTTTAAACTAAAATTGTGTCTTTAGCAAAAAATCAATCTTCTGGAAACATCCATAAAATCTGAGTAGATATCCTTCACCTCCACCACAGTTCAGCTATGTCAGAGAGAAGCAGCAGCCACTGTAGGAAGTACACAGCCATGCAGGGACATTCCCTTTCTTCACTGTGCAGAGGCATAGGTATGGCCTACATTACCACCACAGCTCTTTAAACATTTATCAGAAACTTTTGTATACTTATTTGCTTTCTCAATAAGTCTAGAAAGCAAACTAAGCCTACCTTAGTCCAAACACAATCTCTTCTAAAATGTCTGGGTATTTTCAGGCAATAAGGCACTATGGACATTTATGGAGAAACAAGTTCTCCTTAACAGTAGCTGATCCTACTCACTGACCACTGATGATGATAAAAAATTTCAACCGTCTCCATTTTGTTTGAGATGATGGAGGAAACGGTAATTTGCAGCACCTCTGCAGTTTCAGAGTGGGGCCCTAGCCCTAGGGTAAGTTGGGCTGTCCTTACTCTAGCTCTGTGTAAGGCACGCATCAATTTGCCTGCACTGGCATCAGGGATGAGTGAAGCCATCCTCTTGGGGGATGGACAGGTCCACTAGGTCTATTAACTTCAGCATTGAGTTGGCAGGAGAAAATGGCACAGCCGATAGAGGGAGGAAGGAAGGAGGTGGACAGTTTATCACCAGTTTAGTTAAGACAGGCTTGACAGTAACGTTGGGGACAGAATTATCTGTATCCCCATTCTCTTGTGTTCATTCCCTCCTGAGATGTGGTGGAACTATGTCAGTACATGTGCTATAACATATAGGTCTACCTAGGTAAGTCCAAACAATACATTGCAGTCCAAGATACAGATCAAGGGTGGGATTGCAAAAAATCCTGAGTGCTTTAAGCTTACAAATCCCATAGTAAAATAATATATAAATAAGTAAAATAAAGTGCAGATCCTTATATACTTAAGCAACATACACAAGAGATTTTAGCAGCATGTTGGAGTATTCATCTCAAGTAATCACTGGAGCACAAAGCTGATCCCTGAGTCTCCCCTCTGCAAGACAAGCACATGAAGCTGCTGTCTTTAAACCCATAATTTCTTCTCCTTGTCTCCAAGAAAGTGCACACATTCATGTCCTGCAGATAAGGCAAAGCAGATAAGGAGCTAATTTATGGATCCAAACAAGGCTTAATGTGAGGCAGACACTATAGGTTCAGTTTTGCTGAGAACTTAGTCCTGAGTGCACCAGGAAGTTAGGTATGAAGTTTTTAAGTTCAGAAGAAGTTGCACAAAATAATTATACATTAAAACATTAAAAACGTATTAACGGAAGACTACTAACGTGAGTTGCTGTTCTGTTGAAACTTAGCACTGGAATTTCTCTTTTAAATAAGCATTTTCCAAAAGGTATACTACAATACAATACAAAATAATGCACAGTATGCATTATTTGTTAAAACTGTTCTGATAATGCTTTCATGTGTAAGAAAGGGCCAAGAACTTTACCTTGCCTCTACTAAAAGGGAGACATTTAATAACTGCTCTTTTCTGTTCTGGTGGAATTAACCCTACAATCAAAATGTGTTAATAGAAGTTACAATCTAAGATAATTGAGAGAAACCAGTTGTTCTTTGCACTGGATGCTGAGATAGATAGGTACAGAAACTAGCAACACACTTAACCCAGGGAAGGCTGGGCTTTTGTGGTGCTGTACAAGTTCTGGTTCCCACACCCCTGTGTCTATGGGACTCCCCTCCTTTCCAGATACATTCGGAGTCAATCACTGTGCCTCACAATGTGACGTGAAGGGCAGAGCTGGCTGACCTGCCAGGTTAGTACAAAGCAATCAGAACCTCTCTACCACACTGAGCAGATCCTAGGATGCCAGCTGCATTTTTGGTAACATGGGACATTCAGTACTGCCACCTGTGAATTTAGGTGACCTCCTGATTTGGAAGGGGGTGTCACTTAGCCCTACCTATACCTGAGGTTCTTTATGCTGAAAGCCAGAGGCATTCCAAAGCTGAATGGAGGAGGGATACTGGAAAACACGCGTTCTGCACGGTAGGGAAACCCAGGGAGTTCAAACCCTTCCCCTTGGGCACCTGTCCTCCCGCGGCGAGGGCGAGGCTCAGCCCCGCAGGCGGGGACGCTCGGGCTGCACTCGCGTGGCGTGGGGAGCTCTGCCTCCAGCCCGAGCTGCCGCCGCCGGCGCCCCGCACCCGCCGGGCCGTTTGCTCTGCCCCTTGCCCGCCGTGACGCCGGTGCTATGACGGGATGTCATTCTTGTCAAAGTGGCCGCTGGATGTCACTGTTTCATCTCCGAGAGACAGCCGCGCAGGCACACGTCAGCGGCCCGAAAGGAGGGAACGGGGTCCCTAGGGACAAAAAAGGCCAGAGCTACCCCGCCTGCCGCGGGACAGCGGTTTGAAGCATCCCCTGTCGGAAGAACAGGTGATACAGGAGCACCAGGCTGGCCCCTGCTATAACAGAGCTGACACTGCAGCCCTAAGATCGACGGCTGAACCACAGTGAATCCCGGTTGAGATACACTAGCAGTTAAGGGTCATGAACACCAGCAGGCTGAGGTGGGAAGCCCTCTGAAGTAAATTCTTGGGACTCTAGATAGACTTTAGACTCTCAGGTGGATCGACCTACCACTACGTAAAGCAAGAGGCTTTGGAGGAAAAAGTGGAGTGTCTGATCTATTTGCATTACCCATGACCATCACAACTTTTCTAACTCCAGCATGAAAGGTATTGCATAAACAGCATAACTGCTTATGTGGAAACCGCCTTCAATTTGAAACTTAATTATACATGGGAATGGTAATACTATTTTCTACATAGGGAAACATCAGGAAATCTTGAACATGTTTTAATTGTTCAGAATTTCGCTGAACATTGCAGTCTTTAAGGCTGAAATTTTCTGGGCTGATTCCTGGTTGGAGGTAAGTGTAACCAGGGAAACAAATGAAAGTTTTGTCCATGCTAAAATCATCGTAATAATAATACTCATATTTGAATTTTACATGCATACACTGACATAAATGAGCAGAATTTTTTTTATTTTAGCAGCTGAAACCCATGGAGATTTCATAGAATCATAGAATATCTCAAGTTGGAAGGGAGCCATAAGGATCATCGAGTCCACACATGGTACACACAAAGAACTGATGAGGACTTATTTACACCTGCAGCACTGGTATATGGTAGGTCATTTTTGGACCACCTATCAAAAGTAGAAACAGGAGGTTTCTCACTCCAGTCCTTTATTAAATTATCTCCCATAACAGAAATCTGCGTAGCAGATACACAGGTTTCCAACTTGCTGGTGAATCTTCCTGCTTGCAGGCTGCAGTTGAGCATTCAAAGTTTGGAAGCACTAGACTAAGATTAGGTCCTACAACCTTGATTTGTTGCTCTGGAGTGCAAGATGTAAAAATTTCACACAATTGTACACCAGTCGAGCCACAAAACCCTCACCAGCAAAGGCCTGCCCTGGCTTTAAACTGGGCCTGGGCACAGAAAGCCTGAAAAGCAAAAGGTCTGTATGAAAAGTTTTTTTCTATCAAGGGACTTTGCGACATCTGTTGAGACAAGGAGCCACAGAAGATGTTTATTGACCATGCACTAGGCAACTGACGTCTATCCTGCACCGTGGCGCACAGTCACACACTGTCTTTGGGGCTTGTTAATTAGAAAACAACATTTTTTAAGAACAACAAGGTGATACAATAATTGTGTCCTTCTCATTCTCTGACTTTTTGGCACCATTCTCTTGTGTGCTATAGGGCTGAGCACTTGGGGTGGATGGAATTCAGTGGGAGCTGCTCTCTGAGCAACTCAGGAGGAGTACAAAGATGTCATGAGGTTATGCAGGGAGAAAATACCAAAACTCCTGAGAAAGCAGACCCTTAATCAGGACTTAAATCTCCCAACAGGGCATTTCTCTGCCTGTCCTTCTGCTTCCATAGGAGAAAGTGTGTTTATACTATATTCACCCTTCAGGACCAAGAACGCTTCTTTTTACAGTATTCATCCAGGACATAGAAAAGTTGGGTACAATCCCTCCTGTCCTGGTTTCAGCTGGGATAGAGTTAACTGTCTTCCTAGTAGCTGGTACAGTGCTATGTTGTGAGTTCAGTATGAGAAGAACGTTGATAACACACTGATGTTTTCAGTTGTTACTCAGTAGTGTTTAGACTAAAGTCAAAGATTTTTCAGCTTCTCATGCCCAGCCAGCGAGAAAGCTGGAGGGCCACAAGAAGTTGGCACAGGACACAGCCAGGGCACCTGACCCAAACTGGCCAACGGTGTATTCCATACCATGGGATGTCACATCCAGTATAGGAACTGGGGGGAGTGGGGGAGGAGGGATCACCGCTGGGGGACTGACTGTGTGTCGGTCAGCGGGTGGTGAGCAATTGCACTGTGCATCATTTGGACATTCCAATCCTTTCATTATTGCTGTTGTCATTTTATTAGTGTTATCATTATCATTATTAGTTTCTTCTTTTCTGTTCTATTAAACCGTTCTTATCTCAACTCATGGGTTTTGCTTCTTTTCCTGATTTTCTTCCCCATCCCACTGGGTGGGGGGGAATGAGTGAGTGGCTGCGTGGTGCTTAGTTGCTGGCTGGGGTTAAAACATGACACCTCCTCTAAGTCAAATTTGTCTAGGTCAAATCCCTCTCTCCCACCTCCCCAGAGAGCAACTAATCACTTTTCCATCTGTGAGTATTCTTGGGCAAACCACTCTCAGTCAGGAGACTGCCTGAAGCTGTTCATTGAGCCAGAGCACTCCAAAGTCCAGAGCAAACCTATGCTAAGGCATTCCCCTGGTGCAGTTTGAAGAGTCTGAGACAGAGAAGAGATTGTAAAATGTGGGAAATCTTTCAAAGTTCAGAGTGCTTTTTATATGCTGTATAATAGAAGGGGACACCAATGACATAACCAGCTGTTTCTCCTGCTCCCTGTTTTATTACACATGTTCTGAGTTAGCCTATTTTAAGCCTCTTGGGCTTGGAAAGCAAAAGAAAAAGGCAGAGGAGGAAAAACCTGTTTAATGATTCCTTAACGGACTTCATATATCAGCCAAGCTCCTGGCTGTTTGGGAAAATCATGTGTAGAAGGTACTGAGTACGTCTCCCCCAAAAGACTTTAGGAAAACACAGGCATTTATGAACTTTAGGCACCTAATGCATTAGGCAACAGCTAGGCAGATTTATCAATCTAACTTTTGCGCATAGATGTTTCAAATGGTGATGATAGTACATTGTTTTGAAGATCCAGCGCTAAATCACACTCTCTTTCAGTTCCATGTCTGCCAACAGAAGCATTGCACAGGAGAAAGGACTGAAAACAGTGAAGATTAGTATTAAAGATTTTAATCGCCTACTGTAGCAATACCACACCTTCAACCAGTCTATTAATCTGGAATTTGGGAGGGGTCTTCTGCTACTATCTTTCTATTCATATCTATTTAATGCAGTGCAAAAGCTGAACCACAGGAAAACTTGACTACTGCATCCACCCAAGCAGCTGAGCTATCACAAGACTCCCAGGTTTGTTTCTCTCATGGCTCTGAGCAGCACAGGACCACCTGCAATACATCTGGTTCTGCATCCAGAAAAAAAGAAGACTACCCAGGACTGCAAAGAAATCCTGGCAATTCCTAGCTGCCAGTCTATTCTTCTGAAACCTTTATAGGCAGGCCTAAGTCTAGCTCACTCCATTTTACAGCAGGAAGTTGGATAGCCTAAAAGATATCAGCTCCTCTGCTTCACACTTACAGGCTTCCTCAAATATAAATCAGTCAAAGCAGAGCACCAACTGTCAAAGCTCTTCTACTCAATACTCTTTCATGTCTTTCTCCTTTTGCAATCAAAATATTAAAAAATAGCAGTAAATGAACATTCAGGAACATTAAGCAAGCAACACCTGTTACGCTGCTGTGAACAAGTTCATGTTCCCACTGTGGTGAATAGAACAGCCACAGCTGAATGGAAATGGGAGCAGAACATGTGCATTCACGCCAGGAGTCACTTAGCACTATGGATATACAAATAACAAATAAATTTCACTGAAAGTGGCCACCTGACAGGTACACAGAGATCAAAATCAATCTAATCAAAATCAATCACTACCTAAATAAAACTTTCATAAATAAACTTGTCACAAACAATTGCCTTCACATACAATTGCCTTCACATACAATTGCCTTCACATAGCAAAAGAAACAACAGTATTTGCGCTTTCTGAACAGGGTATCAAAAATGGAAATGGAAGGAAAAACAGATACTTTGAAGACCAAAGTCTCACGTTGGTTAACCTCAAACTGGTCAACTGTCTGCTCCATTGAAGCAACCAAGTTACTCAAATTGGGCACATAAGTAACAAGTAGCAAAACTCAGCACAACAAATTAAATCAACCTGACCAGCAGTGCACAGTGTGATCAGTGATGTTGGCTCTCTGTTCCAAATAAAGGAGCATCTAAACTCACATGAGTAAGAGCTGCCTCAAATTTTTCTTAACAGGATGTATCAACCTTAGTTTTCTTATGGCTTTCTACAAAAAACTCATTTCATCCCACTTCTCATATATTCTGGTGGTTCATAAACCGTGTGGGCTGCAATGATTCATCAGAATTCAGACAGTAGCTACATACAAGGTTTTATCTCCTTTCAATAAGGCAGGCCAACTTAACAGCCCTGAACTTCCGTGTAAAAGCTATTGTTAGAGTATCAGAGCAAAACATTGCCCCAGCTGCCAGCACTACAGTCCCAGTAATGGGGCTGAAAGAAAAGGATTTATAATTATCTTTTATTCCAGTTACAGCTGCACAGTACAGGCATATATTTCTGTTACTGCCATTATTGATAGACACATTTCCAAAGCTAACATCAGTCTCTTAAGGCCCACCTTTGCCCACGAATGATAGCGATTCATAGCTGATGATTAGTCAGAGCTGTAATCAATGAAAAGTTAAGGGTAAAAGTCCCTTTCAGTCAGCATTTTCAAGTGGTTTCCCCAGCCAAATCTTGGAAATAAAAGAACTAGAACATTTACCTGTTGACACCTGCCAGCCCACTGCTGCCATACATACACAGATGGTACAATAAGCCAAACAGCAACTCATGAGGCCAACACGGACGTGCAGGGTGAACTCTGCTAGCCAGCTGCCACCTTTTCTCCTGGCAAGTTGAGATGACACAGGAGATGAGGGGGTGAAGGGTGTCTGATTAGGCAGCCTTTAGGTGAAATTGCAGCTGTAGCTGAGCACTGTGCAACACTAGAATAATTTCAGCTCAGTATAGCAATGCTTAGAAATAAGAGCCATAACCATCCACTTAAGACATGTTCCAGCCACCCAGCTCCCAGCGAGGAAAGGTTCAGTCATCCCAGAGTAATGGCTCACTGGCTATGCAGGGAGCAGTGCATGGCCCAGAGACACTAAGGTGCTGTAGGGCGCAAGAAGATTTTTGTTACAGTAACCCAGGACAGTTCACCTCTCCCATCCGAGTATGTAGAGTCCCAAGCACGTCTTATCTCCTCGTTACAGTAAGCTGGGGTAGTTCACTTCCCCCTCACCTGCACATACCCCGCAGGGGCACCAACGTGAAGGCCAGCTGCAGATCCCGGAATTCAGACAACAGCACCTCCGTTACATCAGCAAGTTTGCTAACGAACCTAACAGGACAGTGCATATGCACGATATGTTAAGCAGTGCAAGTCTTATTATCCACCCCTGCGGTGCTTTCCCTTGAGCTTCACTCCCGAGCAGGGCTCCACTGCGTCGGGTCCCCATTTGATCAGTGTCGGTGTCCCAGGGCTCCCACTGTCGTAACGCTATGCTTTGCTTTACCTAAAGCCAAAGCTTTCATTTGCTGAGTATTGTGCCTTGTCCCTGAGGGATCTGCACCTGCCTTTTGCTCATACCAGGTGCGATTAAGCAAGCGGGGGGGCTTCAACAGGTGAGTCTCTGAGGAGTTCACAGGCCATTTGCTATAAGCTGTATGATCACTGCTGTCCTAAATGAGGGCATAACATAAACCACCATTCTCTTTCCGTGGGGAAGTGCCTCTGGGAAAAAAAAGAGCAGCTTCCAAACCCAAGGCCCAGAGGCAGAAATGCAGATCTGTCACAGAAGGGCTAAGCACTTGCTAAGGAGGATGCTTTAATAAGCACCCTAAACTTGTAGGTATACCATGAGATTAGACCTTTTAGCTGTGATTAGAGTCCCATTGCTTCAGTTACCTATCTTTGGGTCACAGGTAATCTTTGCAGCTCGTTTCTTACCATGCTGTTGATTAAGATGCATTCATTTGTTCCAGAGCCACTAACATGAACCACCACTTGTGGTCCACCACAGGGCCTCAGTAAGCAGATTGTCGATTGCCTTTCTTGGCACAGATTTACTTGGATTTTGGTGCACAGAAGGAACACAGTTGTGTTGAGTGTTTCATAGGCCATTAACAATGTTACAACTGTTGTCATCTGCACTGGTATCTGGTACAGGTATGGTCATGTGAGTTTTCTGAGCTTTGTACCTTTTTCTGTACAGATGGTGGATTATGAACACCAAGCTGAAAGGGTCATACCACTCTCAGATCTCACCATTCTTCTCTGCAACTTTCCATTTTCATGTTAGAAAAACATTCTACAGTGCACTCAATCCGGACCTCCTCCATCTCCACTAAAACTATTGACATGTTCATGCATTTCTGTGGGGTTCTTACCTGCATTTGTACACCACCACCACCACCACCCCCCCAAAAAAAACCCAAAAGTTAAATAGTGTGATAAAATTGATCCTACAGCTTGAAAGCTTTGACTTTATTTTTCTAAAAAAGCAATGGAAAATGGGCAAATAACTAAAACACAGGAAGAGCAACGTCCTACAAGTAAAAAGAAAATTCTCAAGTAAGCTTTGCATGATTATAAGTTTTGAGGTAATTTTTGGCCAATATTTTTTATTAACACGGTAATTTATTTTTATGAAGTTCACCTCTGTTAGCAAACCGTACATGGACTAGTATTATTTTTTTCAGAATCACTCTCTGTTTGAATGAGCTGTCAAATATGTGCAAAATGCTTACTTAGTTTTTGACTATTTGCAAGCAGCTCGTTCTCCCCAACCAGATAATAAAAGAACAGGACATTTTAGATTCTCTGACAAACTGGAGTATATCCAAATCCTTTTCTGGGAAATTAATTCTTGCACGTATGAATTTGAAGCATGTTTTGTAAAAGAATCTGCAACTAGCACTTGAAACTGCTGCTTCAATTAAGGCTTCAGGGAGAATCCACTTCTAACAAAACACACAGGCTTTTGGGTGGCAGGAAAAAGCCAGTCTTCTCCCCACTCAGGTCTAGGAAATCAGAAGTTAATATTTCTACTTCTATTTAATTAGACTGTGACTCAGGATCAGATATTTGAAGCTATTTAGCACCTAATTCTTCATGGATAGTTTAACATGAAAATACTCTAAAAGCTGAGCTTTCCTCCTTCAGCCAAATAGCCTTTTTGTAATTGAGTTATTGAGGTTATTCAAAAGGGTCACAGACTCAGCCACAGCAAGTTACTCAAACTGTAAACAGATATTTATTGACATTCTTCAGCTATCTGTCTAGCTCACTATGGGATCAGCACAATAAGCCTGTTTTAATACAAGCAGTTCAATGGTTCCTACACAGCCTTCAGGTCTTTCAAAACTGTGAGCAGTATAATGAACACTAGACTTTCTTTCATTGTATTTTGAAGGTATAGGGAACTCTAGTTACAACCTTCAGTTTCTCTGTATCCTACATTAAAAAGCATTACTAAAGTTTCAAAGCCCTAAAAAGTTAACAATCAAAAGGTTATCTATGCATTCCCTTTCTGCACAAAATAGATGTATTTACATATTCAAATACTATTCCCTCTCCCCCCCCCCATAGGATTGGTTTAAATTAATAAGTAGCTATGCTGTTTTGTCATCAGTCCCGACACAACTTTCTCAGACTGCTCTTGAAGATCAACTTGTAATTTCATTATAACTTTTTCTGTGATAGTCATTGTTAAAATATCAAGTGGTTTTGCATATTTATGAACTAATTTATTTCCACAACAACTTTGACATGATTAAGTGGTGATAATCTCAGTTTACAAGAGGGTCTGCAATTGTGGTAATCCAATTTGAAAAACTTGTCATCCAAACTTCTAGCATATTTTACACTGAATGTTATCCATTTCAGGTATTCTTGGTGGCTTTTTCTACAGCTGTAAACATATATTGCCTTTGCAAATGGCCTCAGGTCAGGTGTCTGGAAAAAGAGGGAGAGTTGGTGACTGAAAATTTTAATTGAAATGACTTAACCAAGACCATCAGAGCTTTGCGGCAGAAACAGGGACAGACCCCAGTCCTTCAGAGAAAGACTTCTCCATCAGATTTTCTTTCCTTTTCCTGGAATCCCCTGTCTCATTCATGACTGCTGACTGGACGTTTTCCACAGGGAGGTATTTTGTGACAGAAAATGTCCTTTTAGAAAAATCAAATATTTTTTAGGACATAGAAGAACTACAGAAGCAAAACCAGTCCTTCTTCAACAGCCCACCCAAAACCAGACAATTTTCCCCCCTGTCTGAGCATGCTGACATCTGTCTGCTCAGCTGCCATGGCTGAGATCCCCCACCTCCAGCCTTCTACACCTCCTCATGAGCCAGGCAGGGGAAGGGAGGCTTCACAGTCCCCTGCCTAATGGCACCAGGGCTGGAAGGGCCTTGTCATCATCAGTTTGTTCCTGTGGGGAAAGTGTCAAAACTAAACTCAGGCATCCAGGAAGCCAAAATTATATTTCTGTTCCCTGATAACTAAATTATTCTTAAAAAAAGGAAAAAAAAAAAAGAAAAAGAAAAAAATCTAATACCCATTACCCATTTGAGAAGAAAATTTTCTAAAAAAACCACACCAAAATCCAAATGCATTTTTCCCCACGTGAGGGCTTGTTAGATACTAAGCAACTTTTTTCTGACTTTGGAAAGAAATGAAATCTGACTCCTGCAGACAAAAGCTTCCTTTGCTGCAACACCTCTTACTCACCCCCAAAGCAATTCCACCCTGCGCACAGACTAAGGCAGAATCCTGTGGATGGTATATAAAAAATATAATTAAAGACTGCTCAACACACAGACCTCAGGGATATAACTGAGGTGATATGGGGACCTCCAGGTGCAGCCTTTCTCAACTTGTGAATGTGCAACTTCGGAAGATTAGTATGAATAGTTTGGGACACCTATATTACTTGCACTTTTCTTAAAGAAGAAAACAAGCCACCCACTCACCCCTGCCAGATATTCCACTTGTGTCATCATACTGGACCATAGCAGAGATGGAGCTTGCAGCATTGCAGCTTTGTGCTTGAATTAAAGGAGTGACTGGTGTCACATCCAGGAGGGGGTGCCAGGCCTTCTCCTTTCACAAGCAGCCACAGACAGGCTACCAGCTCACCACCACCAGTCCCCCCATGGCTGCCCTTGCCCAGGTCCCAGTGCCACCTCTCTCCTCCACTACACACCGTTCACCCTTGTCCCTACCTCCTGCCTCTAGGACATCAAGGAAGTCCAGGCAGCTGCAAGATGGTTCTTGAGCAGTAGTTCTGTTTCCAAGTCTCAAGCAATTTGCTTCAGTTGCTAGAAAGTGAAGGCTCTCCGTGTTGCCAAAAACATGAAAGGGAATATGCCTAAAAGGTCTCTTTCTTACCTTTAACTTTGCATCAGTTAGATTTCAATTCTCTTCAGCGGTACTAATCCTAGCTTACCCTCAGATAAAAAGAGACCAGAATTAGGCCAGTGTTTTAATTTGCGTGATACACAGACTCTAAGAGGAGATCAACAACTCAAAGTCTAGGTTTTGAACAACAGGAATTAATTTTGAAGACTTTCAGTAGCTCCTGAGTGCCTCTCACTCCTGCACTGCTGTGAAAGACCCGCATAAAAGCCAACACACTACTCTGAGGGAAAAGTCAAAGGGAAATTAATCTAGATGCTACACCTAACACAGAAATGTTAACAAAGCAATGCAGCTGCTGTTGCAACTGAAAGAACCTTGTCTTTTATCTGCAGCAATACGGAAAACCATGTCAGAAAGAAAAATCTGACTTTCAAGTTGATTGTGACCTCTTTAATTTATGACCTCGTTTTAAAATTATAGCCCGTCCTGAAAGCATCTGGTCTTATCCATCAGCAGAACTGGGGGCTGCATTCTTCTCTGGTTACTGCTGTACAAAATGATAAACTTCTGTAGGAAGCACCACAGTGGATAGGGAGAGAGTTTAACTCCAGACCTTCTAACCAAGCCATAACCTAGCAAACTCCAAAATCCAAATGGCCACAGTGGACAACAACCCATTGGACTGAGTCACCTTTGCCTCACTGCTGATGCAGACTCTCGGCCGTGACCAACAATCAGAAGAGAGGAATATATGCTGTGGATGTAACTGCACAGACACAACTGCCATCCTCTCCCCCAGGGAATGCATTTGTTCGCTATTTCTCCAGTCATCCTCCCTCATAGGCTGCCTTTCATGCCTGGGAAGGACTCCCAAGGGTTCTCATTACTCTACCAGAAGTCCTTTAAAGTCCTGTGCAAGGCTCAATGCCTACAGAAAACTCATCTGGTCAGGCTGCTGATGGGGTGGTCTGGTGCTGTCAAGTTGCTTCCTTCTACTTGTCTCCCTGTTTCCTACGCTCCCTTATAACATAAGCTTGTAAAATCCAAGTCATTTCTTAGCCGGTACCTACACAGCAGCCGGCACAGTGAGGTCCTTCTCCTTACCTTGGGCTCCTCACCTCTGTGCGGACACAAGCACCGAGTAGCTACAGCATCACTGCTTCACCCAGCGAGGTGCCTGTGAGCAGCAAGACCCTGGGATGGATGCAGCTGCGTCCCTCCCCCAAGAGGACTCTGCAGGCAGCGCAAGCCCATGCAGTGTTTATTATCCACAACTGGGGCAAATGACCTGGTGTCTTATTTTTGTCTTCGTGTGGTATTTGAAATTGACAGGGATTCCTCTTGTCCCTGTCTGTCAGCTCTCAGAGGAGTTTAGTACATACAGTCCAGTTCAAGCGGTACTGGAGAAACCTGGGAGTTTAAAAAAGCGGCTTTGGCAGCAACACAAAAAAGAATACCCAAATACATAAAAGTTAGGCATAAATCCATTAAGCATCCTGTTCTTTTTCAAGCTTACTTTGTCACTTGCTCTGTTTACTGAGTATATCTGGTTCATAAAAGAGCTTTGTCTATTGTAAGGCATGACTATTACAAAGGTCTTAATGACTCCGTTGTTGGAAAAAAAACACAAAATTTGTTTCATTTTCAGGGACAATCATCCTTTTATCTGCAACTGCAAATGATTATAAAGTTATTGGACTGCACTACATAGCAGGAGAAAGAAAAAAAATGGCCAGTTAGTCTTCTGCCTTCCATTCACAGCTTTTGTGAGGCTGCCATAAAAATGTCCTCAAAAAACGTGGTGGTACCTTCCACCTAGTCTCACTGTAAAGGAATGATACAAATCTAGTAGCCAGACTTGTAAACTATTACTACTTTAACATATGGCTCGGCCAAACTAATTCTAAAATATATTAAAACTTCTCCTGTGTGATCTATAGCCAAAAGAGTTTTTGTTAAAAAAAAAAAATAGTTCCAGGTGATTGGAACATGATTTTTTACATATATGACTTTGCTAAATAAGTCAAAGATTGTAATCACCCATAGTCAAAAATCTTTAGTTCAAAGTTCACACAATGCTACAGATACATGGCAGTGCTTGTAAAAATTCATAAGCTGACTAACTCATGGCCAGAGATTTCAAAACCAGGCATCTAAATTCACATTCAGACATTTGAGCAAGTTCCCTGATTTCCAACACCTGCTGCACCACCACCACTAGCAGCTCCTACCGGTTCTGCTGCAGCCTCTTCCCAGGATGAAGAACTCCTCACAAGAAAATTCTGCCTTGCCAGACTTGTTAAGTCTGGTTTCACATACATTTCACAGAATATACGTTATATATTCAACAAATCTGGCAGAGATTAGAAGTGCCCCTATATCCATGTCATATCCAGGAGTTCAAAAAAAAAACCAATGATAGGTGTATTCAGATGAAAACACTTGTGTCAGAAAATCTGCCAAGAAAATGTTACTTAATAGGGGGGTTTAGAGTACAGTTTGAACTTTTTGGGCCATCAGTGATAGCAAGAGAAGCCTACTTAGATGTTTCATCACAAAATTCTATGCTAATGTAACTTTTAAATACAAATACAACCATTCTAAAATAGGGTTACAAGCTCTGATGCTTTAGTAGTACTGAGTTGTCACTGTAAACATACATAACAGTTTGAAAATCAATAAATGTATGAGTCAAGAAATTCAACACAAAAGTTCAGAAAAACAGCCTTTGCTCTGATACATACTCTGCTACCTTCATCACTGAGTACACAAGTATCCCTAAAATACTCTTGTATTCTCAAATCACAGATTACATTCCCAATATGAGTCATATCTTCTGCATGTGAAAAAGCTACCCAAAAGTAGGCCCACCTCCAACTCATCTCCTTTTAAACAAGCAAAAATCAAAGTACTCTTTCTTGGCAACCAGATATGTCAGGAGGTGACTGTCCTCAGCCTCTAGTGACTTCCCCATCCTACCAGAAACTTCCATAGCCATTCCCACATATAGCCACAGGTCTGCAAAACCCATCCACAACACACCATTGTAATATATCCTAAGATGGGATCTGCTTGCCTTCCCACTCCAGACTAGAAAGATGTTTCGTTTAATTTATTTACCCTTTTCAATGAGCTCCTACCACTTCCATCCAAGTAAATGAAAGCTGTTGAACCAGAGAGAGGGAGAAATCAAATTTCTTCAAACTGCCAAACTCAAAGCCAGCCTCACAGATTTCTGAACTGGATCCCAAACCAGACATACATTTTCTAAGTTAGTAGCTAGCAACATCCCACAAAAGTAGGTATTCTTTCAGCATTTTAAGCTTAAAGGTTCAAATAACACAAGGACAACCTTCGATCTCAAATCTTACAAAACCAGTCCACAAGCTTGGAGTGCAGTAGAATCCAGGTTCCCTCTGGAGGGTCTAACTTTTAGCTTCTAACACAGGCACTAAACCCAGTTCCAAATGTATTTGGGGATCAGAACTTGAACCCTACTTTTGTTTCTGTTCTCCAGCTGTAACTTGGCCATGGGTACATCTGTGCATCGTGCTTCCTCAGAGTGAAATGCTGTAATGCTGCTCAGCCTCCTGCAAGTGTGCTACTTATTCAAATGACAGATCACAAAAGAAGTTTGCCTGTCTTCTGGAAATAAAGGAGAAGACTTCAGCCAGACCTATATGCGGTCATTAAGGCTAAAGATCTTATGCTAAAGCTAAGGCCTAGGGATGACTGTAGGGAATGGATGCAAGAGCTGGAACAGTTCTGAATAAGCAACAGTAATAAGGATTAGTGAACCCTTCTGACAGGCTAATTACATCAGAAGCTTTCATAAAGTCATCAACTATAGTGTCTCAAAAAACACAGAGAGAGAGAGAGATGCAGTTCTTCTACACCTATGTATAGAATATGTGTGTGCACATATATGTATGAGTATATGCATATATATTTAACAACTTAATACACTTTTTGTGGTTCCAATGCATACACTCCCTGTTACAGAAATAAAATTTCTTACTGTCATTTCTTCGTGGAACTTGTTTCTTTCATTCTTCCACACAAAACTCAAGGTGGAGGGGGAAGAGCTGTAGATAGCTATCAATGCCCCACTTGTCCCTACAGCAGACAAGGTTTCAAAGGGTGGAAAAGCCAGGAGAAGGGGTGGAGAACACTATTATTGATGAAAGTGCTGGACCCCCACTAGGAAGGAGGCAGGAGATCACAGACCAGACCTATGCTGGGGGAGGAAGGACACAACGCTCTCATCTTCAGGTTGCATCAAAGGAGACCGCGCTGTGCACTCCTCTAGCATTTCCAGCATCTGAGTTCACCCTGACCACAATGCCTCTGTCTGGGGACTGCTGACAATATACAGCTGCTTCCTCCCTAGACTCAGATGAAAGCCTCACTTCTGAAACAGAAAAGAATTATGACCTTTTCATTATTTTACATCTGTGGACCTGCAGATAGAAACAGGAGGCAAGATCAGGCATTGATCATCTTACCCTTTTCTGCAAATCTCACTCCTGTCTGGCTATTTTTTATTTATGCTGTAATACATGGAAGGCAGCATCGCCCTCTCCCTCCCTCACCGATCTGGAGAGCATCAGTTGTCATCATGATAATGATGACTAACTCGCAAGTCATTGCCTACCCTGCGAGCTCTACCTCCAACAGGGCAGAGAGCAATGCAACCACCGAAGAGATGCTCAGCCCACCCGGCTGGAGGCCCTGCCACTGGAAAAACAGCTTGTTGTAAGCCATCATTATCAACTGAGCTGATAACTCCCTCTGCCTTGTACAGTAACCTTAGTCCATGGTAGACACTGGGGCTATTCTCTTTTTGTGCCAACTTAGTAATGCACAGTCCCAAAGACAACTGAAAATGGAGAAAATAAAGTTGTGTGCAACTTCCAGCGTGGAAGGGAACTTTACAAAATTGCTGGAAATACTTACACCATTTCCCACTATTGCCCAATAAAGTGGTACTGAAAGAAAATCATTCAGAATGAGATCTTCCACACTGCTGCATGCAGCAAGCCCAGAGCTATTGGAGACCTACAATCTACTCCCATAGGTGCACAAAGAAAATGGCAAACTGCTAGAAAGGATTATTCTAAAAAATTTGAGACTTCTGCTGCCCATGGAAAAAAATTCACTTGGAGAAGGAACATTTTCTTTGTAAGATCCAGGTGCCACATCACCCTAATGAATAAGACTAAGTCCTCTGCATTTGAACAGCTATCAGATGGAGTAATTAGGGATTAAATTAGTTTGTGGTGTAGCCAGTGGTCAGGCCAAAGCAAAATTATTGTGACAAATGATTCTCTGAAGAACATTAGATCTTTGCAGGGTTTGTGGAAATTGAGATTCTAAGGGGAAAGCATTAGTGAGTGTTGGTAAAACTGAGTCTGTACAGTTACATGTGCACAGGAGAACATGAAGGCAGAGCAGAGGAGTAAAGAAATGTGCCATCTCCTCGCACAGATGTGAAAGCAATCTCTCTGATTAAAAAAAAAAAAAAGCTTATTGCAAATGGCAGGAATACCATGAACCTAATAAAACAACTGTTTTGCAAGGGCATAACCCTATTTTCAAAAACAACAAAGAAGCACACAAAATAAATAAAAATGTAAATAAATCCCAAAATACAGCTACATATATGTAGCTAGAGGGCAAGTCATGAAGTAAAAACATGTCATTCCTAATGATACAAAAAGAGAATTCTGTGTCAGAGTAAAAGCTGAACTTCCTGGAGAGTGGTGGCTCCAAACACAACATTACCACAGTCACGATCTAGACAGACACACATCACGTAATTTTAGAATGGAAATCCCAGCTTTTTTTCACATAGTGGTGTAAAAAGCTGCAAAAAACTCTAAACTCTAAGTCTTTGTGCCAAGTCTGCAGCTCTGTTACCACACACTGCCCTGCTCTGCAATGCATGGAGAACGAGGAAGCTTTCACAAAAGCCAGGAAGCTGTGTTAGGAGCCAGGCAAGTAAGATTAATTAGCAAATGCTGAAGAGACAGGTGTGTCTTAAACCATGCCTTTTTGTCCAGGGCTTAGATTCAACACTGCCTAGTACTAGAAACCCAAATTTACGGCCTGCAGGCCAGTGTGTCTCATAAAAGAGCCTCATCCAGCCCACAGAGTCATTCCAAGTAGGAATGCATGCCTAAGATAGGAAAAAAGGCTGTCCCACCTCTGTTCACCATACCTCTAGCTCCCCTCTACCCCACACCCTGTGGTCTGTGGTCTCAGTCAGATTACTGACCCAATCCAGTAGAATAACAACCCAGAGAAGACCACTCTTCAGAAAGATCAAATCCTTGGTCCAAAACAGCTGCACAGATGCTAGAGCAGGAGTTGGTGCACATTCAGAGGAGGGAGAACAAGGCTGTTGTTTTTTTGGAATGTCCAGGACGCAGCTCAGGTTCAAGTGACCGCTGGCACAAAAAGCCCAAACGACTTCCTGAAGCACCGTGCTTCTGGAGTAGCTGCAGACTTGACCTATCTGCCTCCCCATGAAATTACCATGCTCTGCTGCTCAGGGTATGGTAACTGTCCGTAATCCTGGCCCACAGCCTGCAAAAAGTAGCTTAGTCCTTTTTCACAGAAAGGAAGCGACTTTGGATTGCTTTTGGATGGGTCTTACATAGTTATGGCACAGAAGCCTTGCAAAGCATGTGGAAAGAGGACTAAAGTAGCTCTCAAGGGCTGTGGATAAGATAAAGCGCACAAGGCTGTGAAACAGACACATCAACTGGTAAGAAGCAGGGGCCAGTGCAGTCCTAGGTGCCAAAAGGCTCGGCAGCTACCAGATAAAGGACAAAAAACAGAGGGGAAAGAGTACCAATGGGACATGGGACAAGGACAAGGGGTATCTTGTCGTGGAAAGAGAACAAGGAATGAGACAAGGATGTGTCCCAACAAGGGACTGGACTGGAAGTTCCCTTCTCTAGCAGGCGAGGAACACGTGAGGCAGGGCCAGCATGCACCCCCCACCCACGCATAGCCCTGTGGCCTGTAACAAGGCTACACAGCCCCTAGCATCTTAACCCACCCTGGTGTCCCTCCTCTCTGCCTACCCTCCTCCCAGTCCATGGGGTACTTCAGCTCCCAGTGCACTGCTGGGGACCGGCTGGCAAAGGGCACAGATCAGACCAAAAGGGTGCTGCACATCCACCCCCTTTTGGACCAAGGCCTGGAGCAAGTGCGAGAGGTTGCTCTTGCACTGTCTGGATGCATCTGCCAGGAGGCAACCTGCACATTTTTTAAAGGGGGCATGGTATAACCTTCCTTACGGAAGGGAATGAACTCCAGAGTGAGAGGGGTGGAGGTTTTCTGCACATTTTCACATTTGAGAAGCCGAAGTCTTATCGTATATTCGGGACAATACAGTAGTAAAACAAGGGAGAAAAGGTTCTTGCTCACTGGAGTTGAACCACAGACTACAAGAGGGTGCAACATTTAGCTATTGAACAGGCTGCAAAACATATTCTTGAAGGATTTGATGAGGTGCTTAATGGACTGGAACACACCAAGGATATAACACATCGTAGTGATATAAATCCTAGTTTGCTACCTAAAAAATACATGCAGATGGCATCCAGTCAGCACGGAGAAATAAATTAGAAGTCAATTAAACTGGACTGGCTGGTGAGATTAGCTACTGTGAAGAATACAAAGACATTGAGTGAGTGGGTTAACCCTATGATCTCCATAATGAAACAAAATTAGAGAGAGGCAGAAAGTCTTTCAAAAGCTGTGAACGTGTGAGGTTTGCATGAAATATAGGATATTATACAAAAGAGCTACCAAAATCTGCAGAGATTCCTGATCCATTTTGATCCAAGATTGGCACAGAACTGATTGCACTGAACAAGGAAAACGCCTAAGTGTGCTGCTAATCCAGACGCTTCTTTTAACGAAGCTTTTACAGAGAGAACCCGTAGTAATGCAGTGCCAAGGAATGTGCCAGTGATGCCAAGGCACCTGTGTTCCCAAGCCTGCTGACGTGTTTACCTGCTGCAGGCTGAAACTGCTTGATCTGTTCCTCAACACCTTTCACGGGGTGTTTTGGTCCTGACAGCCCCACACTGTCTTGCCTGAGAACTGCAGCACAGTGGCACAAAACTTCCGAGAACCACCAGCTTTGAAGACATGCTCTTAAAAAAATTAAAAAAAAAAAAAAGGCTGTTAGGGTGAGGTGTTCGTCAAACCTTTGGCCTTTTCTTTCTCAGGTGGGGTCAGCCGCACTTTTAGTTTCCTTTGGGAAAGGAACTGAAGTGTAACGTTCAGAGCGGGGGGGAGAGTCAAGGAACAGTACTTGTTTAACAATGGCAGGCAAAGAAACAACAGTGCCATAAATCTATTTCTGTAAAGCAGGTTTTCCGTGTCTTTTTCTCCATCTTTTCTCGAAGTATGTTTGTTTAGGGATGCTGAGCGCCTTGCAGTTTTTTGTTTGCCCCCCCCCCTTTTTTTAACCCCCCAAAACCAACCAACAACCCCACCCTAAGCACTCGCAATGAAGCCAACCCTTTGGGAACTCCCTTTCCTCCCCCCTCCCGCTTTCCTTACGCTCCGTCCCTCTCCCCGCCGCCCCCCCGGGCTGTATCTGCGCCCTCCCCGGAGCAAGCCGGGCTGGGGAAGTTCAGTCCCAGTTCAGGGCCGGGCTGGGAACATACTGTACTCGGCACGGCGCTCGGGGCGGCTGTAAAACACCCTCAACAACCCTCAACAACGTGATCGTGGCAGCGGGGAGGGCGGCAGCGTCCGAGCTGCCCGCAGCGCGCCCGGCGTGGGGCCCCTCCCGCGTCCCGCGTCCCGCACACGGGCGTGCCCCAGCTCCGCCGAGCCTCCCTCTTCCCCACCTGCCGTGTGAACACCGAGACTTTCCCTTCCCCCTCCCACTTTAAAACGGGGGGTGGGGGGTGTCCTGTCCTTCCCCCCCCCCCCCAGCCGAGTTTAATTATAGCAAAAGTTATTTCCAAGGGCACGATCCTGCCCTTCCCGCTTCCCCGTTCCCTCCAGGCCAGGGACTGGAGAAAGTGTTTTTGGGTGTCACCAGCAGCTGAACTCGGGGACCGCAGCCTGGATCCATTGCTGACTTCGCCCCCGACCCCGACCCCCCCTGCACAGAGCTGCGGGTTTCGCTGGACCCCACCAAGCCCTGCTGTATCTTTCATGGGGCAAGGGCCCATGTGTGTTGTCAGGCCTCCTCCCCGCCCTGCAAAGTGTGGCCTGCTGATCTTGCAACCCGTTAGCTATTTAAAAGGATCAATAATGGAAAAGTATGCATTTTGGGCTGGATTTGCCAAGAGGCGGCTGCCATGGGAGTAGTAAAGGAGGGTATTGATTGAAGGGATGTTTTCAGCTATGTGTGGATGTCCTCTGCTGACCTGTATATGTAAATTACAGTGATTCATTACTTCAGCAGTCACTGGATCTTGTTATGCTTTAAATATAGAAAAGTGAGACTTGTACTATACTCTCATCATCTAATCTGGCTTTTTTTCCTGTTTCTGAAGAAATGCAGAGAACTGCAAAAGCCACAAGCCTTCCACATATATAAGAGCACTGAGGCTTATTCTTGCATGATAACCTGTAATGAAACCTGGGTATGAAAAAAGTATGAGTTCTTACAAATAAAAAAAGAACTCAACACTAACAAACCCCAACTATTCTCTTTTGACAGTTGGTTCCTAGTATAAGGGAATGTCAACAAAATGAAAGCAAAGGTCACCAGAGTGAAGGCTGAGAGGGAGGAAAGGCCATGAAGCAGGAATGCTGCTTGTCTTCAAGAATGGAGATAATAATTGGAGGCTAAAGGTGCCTGATAGGGGAAGGCAGGCAGGAATCGGGAGTCTGCAGAGAGACGCAGCCCAGTCCACTGTGTCATAGGGATCCCTGTACGGAAGCAGTTTCAGGCAATGCGTGGTACCACGCTGCAGGCTGGCAGCTGCAGGGCACAGGGACACTTTCCAAGGTGTTTGTTGAAAAGTTTGTGGTACTTACTGTCTTTTCAATCTTACAGTGCCTACATGTAAGCAGCTTCCTTGTTGGCTAGTAAATGGAGCATGCTGGCAGACAAAGTTACCTCCAGCTTTACCTTAGACTTACCAGAGTCATTGGCAGGTTAAAAAAAAAGCAAACATTACTCATTCCTAGTATTTCCTTCTCTAAGAAAAATACATCTTTGGCCCAAACACGTTATTTCTTCATTCCTCTCCTCCAGGACTGAACTTCTGGCTCGTTGGTGCATGAGCTTCAGAAAGGGTGGAGAGAAACTTTAAAATGAATCATGAAATTTACAGCCAAAAGAAAATACACAAAGTCCAACTGCATAGCTCAAATGTTGGCTTTCTCGTTGAGTGAGCAGGCCTTGGCCATTGTTACCATTTTATTGTATGTGCATTATTTTTACATTGTGCTGTTTTTATAACTGCAGTGCTGGAAGCTGAAAACAACTGGATTCCCACAGAGTCAGACAGGAGATTGCAAGGAAACTGAGAGTTTACTATTTTCTACAAAACTGTGCAGAATTTTTGTATAACCTCCAGTACACATTCCTTCCATTTTTTTGTATGTTTGTTCCATGTTTCATCTGACATCATCATTTATTTTAAACTGTCACCCTTTTTCCCCCTCACTGACTGTCATCTGTCTCAACCAATTTCTGCAAATATACAAAAAGACTTTGATCATTTTAAGATGGAAAAATATTCCTCCTCAACTCATCCGTGCTTCCCTCCTTAACTGAATGGATTAAAGTCTCTATGCATATTGCCAATGCATTAGTATCCAATTATTCATAATTAATCTCTGGGTGTAACTATGTTTTTATTTCAGCTTCAAAGGAATGATTTCACAAGGCTTTTTTCTGTATCTTTTATTTTTCGTAGTTAATATGCTGCCCCAATTCTACAGGCAGCGGTGAAATGCAAAGAGGGTTTTCTAAACATTTATGTATTCGCAAAAAAAATGCAGTGAACATGAAAGAGGAGCACCTACTCTTAAAATGCTTTCAGTTGTTGCTTTCACATAAGATAAATGTAGAGATCGATACCTACCATACTTTAGCAAACCTTCTACATCACATATGTGTGCGCACACAACACACGCACAGACACATATTTTCCTTGAACATGCACGGTAACTAGAATAGCTTTTGCAGTGCTGCAAACAGAAAACAAATTTATGGCCTACGGAAGATCAACAAAGTCTCTTTATCTACATTCTTTTTTCAACCAGAAGTATCACTATTTAAAACTTAACAGGAAGCAGCCTATACCTCTCAGGGAGGATTTTGTGAGTCTCTGCGTTTCATCAGTTTCATCTTCTAATTCTGGCTTTTAATTCCAATGGTTCCCAAAACATTTGATACACTGCATGCTATACTGTTGTTTCCTTAAACCCTAATGCTGAGCTTTGAAGGCAGGGGCAAAGCTGTTGCGTAATTAGCACTCACCCTGAAATGCAGCTGAAAGAATTTGCCAGGCTAGAAACTGCAAGGTGCTAATATATATGTGTAGCTAAACAATGCTATTACAAAGGGGAAAGGCGATGATAGCACAGCATAGTAAATGAAAGGGAATGTAAGAGGCTGAATCACAGAGAATGCTGAAAGTGAGCAAGGGTGTTTGAACTTGTTGTGGCTTGAAACAGATTGGTGGAGAAACTCAAGAGCGAACTGAATTGTTCAGAAGTATGCTTGCACTATCGTGTTGAATGGACTGAGGCTGGAGAAAAGGGGCAAGAAAGGAGAAAAATGTGGTGGTTGCCCACAAAGCAACATTAGGCCTTGTGTCAAAGCATTAGCAATAAAAGCAAATGTTGAGATTGGAGAATGCCCATTCCTTTCCTCTAAGAGGCCAAACATTTCAACTTGCCTTTCATCCAGCAAAAGAGAACAGGAAGAATACCTTCTTCTCAAGCAAGTTAACTTATCTGTGTCATTTCCAGTCTTCCATCCATAATGCTTTGTTTAAACAGTTTATTCTTGAAGAGTTTCCTTTCCTGAGGTGCGGTATAATCCTCCATTTTCCCTATGACATGACTGAGCTCACAGACACGAGATCTCTTCTTTTGGCAGTCTGTTACTATAGAGACACAGTAAAAGAAGCACATACATCTATCATGTCACAGTGCTACAGAACAACCCCTGGTGCCAACAGCAGAACAAAGGAAAGATATAGCTGGTGTTCTCCCCAGCATAGATATATGTGGTTATAGCAGGTACTCCAAAATAAGAATATCCTTTATCGATCTGCGTTTTCCAATGGGACTAGGTGCAGCCACAATGGTGAAGGGGGAGGCTGTGCAATGGTACAGCCTTGAAAGATGGAAATCAGTCACAATCTAAATGGTGGGGGGGACTGTACAGAGGCACAGGTACTGTCTGGTAGGACAAGAACGTGCGCTGTACTACTCAGTGCTAATAAGGGGGTCGAGTTAGGTTTAAAGTCCCCTTAAAACCATAGCTTGGCTGATTCTTTCTCTCATGATATCCATGCTGAGCTAATAAGGTATTAATAAGCAGTTTGCTGAGATCCTTTAGCCTTCTCTATCAGTAAATCTGCCTTCTCACCCACTATTTTTTTTTCCCTATTATGAACTAATGCTTTCTCAGAACAACTATGTCTCTTCCTCTTGGAATACGAATGCTGAAGAATAAGTCTTGAGCAATTGATTGTAAGTTATTATGATCTTTTTTTACTTTAATGTTCATACTGCAGACAGGAAGGACATATCTGACAAGCTTCCTGCAATGGGGTCAGTAAGCATATCCAAATAGTAATCCACTCTGATATTGTCAGGGGCAATGACTTATTACAGGGTGAACCTGCTACCTCTCAGCAAATCCACAGCCCTTGGTGGCACTGAGTGGTAGAAGAAAGTCTGTCTTGATTTCTCTGTGAATGACTGAACAGCCCCAAGTGATTCACGTTTTTGTACTAAATCAGAACAGGGGTCAACAGGCTTCTCTCTCCCAGCACCATAGCGTAAAAGGTCTAAATATGAGGGCACAGAGAAATAAAGTGTCCATCTTAGTGTCAGCTCAGATTAAGAGAGAATGATAGACCACAGTTTAGCCACCCACATAAAATTATATTCACTGCAACTTGCACTTCTTATATCCTAGTAAGAAATTACAAAAAGACCAATTACACCAAAAGAATATGATGTAGAGCACAACGCATGCTCAGAGACATAGTTCAGTTTGCCGCCTTCTCTGTGTTTATTTTTGTGCACAGGGAGATGCCCTGGCCTAGACACTACTCTTGCTCAGCAATTGTCTTGATCCTTAAAAGCTGTAGGAATTTGTTCAGCCACATGCTAAAAACATGGTAGGAGTTAGCTTTGATTTCTTCTCTTTTGTTTAGGGAGATTCAGTCTTAGCATGTGCCTGCCACGGGAGTAAAAGTAAGCACATGAATGCTGCCACAGCAGCTACAAACTCCCCTTGCTGTTTTGCAGTGACTGTGGCAGAACAGTTTGCAGTCAAAGCTTTATGAATAGTGGAGTATGGAGGCATGCACAGATACACACACATGTGTGCTTGTATGTGTATGTCTGTGTACACATGCAGAAATATGATATGCAGGTCAGAAATACTAAGCTGTTTTTAACCCTCCTGTTAGCACCACCTCGTCACATACAGTCCCAACCATATAAATGCATGGCATTCCCACTTCCTCACCTTTCCTGCTACAGACTGTGGCTGTGTCTGCCCCAACAGAAAGAAAATGGCAATTACCAGTCTTCTTCCCGTGTATTATAAAGCATGCAGAGAAATAGTATGTATATTCTTCCTTTTTTTTTTTTTTTTTAAACTTTTTTTAGTAGGAATTGTGAAGAGAGTCATCTGGAATATTCACACAAATCAAATTCCTTTTGTAGTTTTTACACAAGCCCAATTGCTTGGGATTTGTCTAACTGGCTAGATTCCATAACCTTGCAATATTTCCCAGCCATCATGTCAAAAGGTTTTCCTCCATAAGATGCCATAGCTGCACTGTGCATATGGACATAAGTCAGGTACAAGTCCAAAATCCATCAGATTTAAGATTTACTGAAGGAATAATATATTCTGGTCATATAGAAGACAAAAAAATTAAATCATTTAATTGAGAAGTGAAATAGAATTATTTGAATATAGGAAACAGCTCTAAATCTTCTGATGAGGCACGCTATATTTGATCTGTTTGAACATACAGGAAGCTTGCCAGCTACACTGCCTGCAGATACCCAGGCTGTTACCAATAAAACTTCAGTCATTTTGGTTGGGAGATGGTAGTGAGAGGAGTAGCTTGTAATTAAGCTTTTTTTTTTTTTTTCCTCTTAGGTTTCTGCAATATATATGCCAAACACAGCACTTCCTGCACAACTGAAAGCAAAAGGGGTTAAGAGTATGTGAGATTTTTAGGCTCTCTGCCATATATTAAAAACAAACTCTACAGACCTACAGTTATGTGAAAAGTTTATGTATTTTACAAGCATAGTAACCATATACAATTAGCCAAAATATTTGGTGGCTTAGGTCTCAGGTCACAACCACTTTATCTCACTTATTTATAATATAATAAATCCTATTGTTTATCATTTCCAGCCCTGTTGAGTAAGCAGCAATAGAGAACAGGGTTTCTGTTCATCAGCCAATATCCACACATAAAGTGTGGATGAAACAAAGATAAAGTACTAATTAGTCTTTATTTTCTTTTTCAAATATAAATCCTTTGCTAGAGAAGAGCAACGCTTTTGAACAGTTTAACACTTACAAATGGCAGTTTATAGAACTTGCTGTCGGCACAAAGCATATCAAACACCCCAGTCTTCTTCAGCAGCCATGAAGACTGTCCTTGGGACTGGTTTCACAGTCTCATCAAAAGCTTCATTATTAGGCTGCTATCTTAGAAAAGGAGTGGTAGAATGAAGCGGGATGGATGTACACACACCAGGCTGTAGGTATGGAAAACATGGTGGGGGTGGGAGGGAGCATCAGAAATTTGGGAGTTAAAAAAGTAGCTCTCTCCCCTACCAAAGGCTGACCAGCAGTGCTGCAGAAGCGGCCCTATGCAGATGTCAGAAAAGAGGAGTGTTAAAACAACTTCAACTTTAAAAACACATACATGTTTTTAATAAAAAGCATTCTCTAGCAATACCTGTTTGACCAGATCTCATCAGCTGAGTCACGATGGGTCTGACCAGCAGTCAGACAAAAGAGTGCCAGAGAATAAGGAGATGCTTCAGAAAAATAAATAAGTCAAAAGGTAGCGTTGTTCCACATTGGTCAGAATGAAACTGGTGGGAATTAGAAATTATGGAGTTAGGAAATGCTGTTCAGCTGTCATTGCAGAGAAACTCATGTCCGTATGAGGTAGCTAAAAAGTTGCCATTGTACTTTTCAGAAAGAAAGATTGGAAGTTGAAATCTCCTGTTCAAATTCCAACATAAATAATTACACTCTGGATACTTCTGCAGCTTCATAAAAAGCATTCCTCAGTTCTTGCCCTACATTTTTGTGCTGCTTGAGAATTGACTTTTCTTCATTCCTGTGAGGAAGTAGTTCCTTTCAGCAAAGGATGAAATGATAATTCCCATGCCTTGCTCTTCAAATATTTGGAGATTCCTCTGGCGGGCACAATACAGAATGAATATCATGATCATCTGCTAACTCTCTTGGCACTCCAAGATGAAGTTACACAGTCTTAAGTATCTGTTTACCTGGGTTGCCTGTCAGAGACCCAGGGGATCCTGGACTGTAAAGATCTTTATTTTCCAAATGCAAATTGCAAATAGCTTTGAGTCAGGGATACAACACATACTGACAAATTTTTTGGCACTACCTATATAAAATAAGTTGGCAGTGCATACTCAAACCCTATTAGCCACTACGCAGATTCCTCCTGCTTTCTCATAGTTCTTTCTTTTACTGAGTTTTGTTAGAAAATAAAAATGTCTGCTTGAAACAGCAGAAGACTGACTCTTTTAATAATTCCATAAATCATCCACTTACCAGGAACAGTATCATGGATATAAGAGTTCATCTGGAGGGTTACTTCACTTTCAAAGACCATCTGTAGATCACCAGAAAAAAAAGTAACTTGTTAGAAACTGAAGAAATTTACTGTCTGCTGACACTCCAAGACACTGTACCTTTTCAAAAAGAAAAAAAGAGAACTGACACTAAATAGCTGTACTAGTTTTTAAGGTTCCATTAATTGCTTATTTTGATAGGTCAGTTAGCATCAGTCACTGAAGCAAAACATTGTTTCAAAAGTACATTAATTTATGGTTGTTATGTGCCTATCTAACCTCTTCCAAAAAGTGTAAGACTTCATCTTCTTATTGATTCCAATCAGAATGCCCTAGTGACTAACTGAATACCTCAGGGTATTAATTTGGAAAGTAGGCCCTGTTTTACATTTGTCGTAGGAGATTTTTTCACTCTACACTGTTTGTGAAAAACAACAACAACAAACCCGAGACTGATGTTTTTTGTTTGTATCACCTAAAAATAAATTTTACTGCATGTCCGTTATGCAATACTGAAAAAAGGCTGATAACGTGAGATACTCAGCATCTTAAGTCTATTCTAAGTATTGTCCTGTGTTTTTACAAAGCTACAAATCATTCTGGACAACACTGAAAACACCAGCCACACACAGAACTTAGTAGGACAAACAGTTCAAATCCATGGAAAGATATCAAGTTATCAACAGACATTGTGACTACAGAAAAGCTGCTCAGGGATGTATATGCCAGCTTTTAAGAGAATTCTTGAGTGAGATGTTCGCAAAGGGAGGACATTAACCACTGCTCCGAGGCTGTGCATTCCTGCATGCCGAAAGAAGCTGGAAGGCACTGTATGTGTAATTTAGATCTCCACTACCGTAATCCAGATAAGGCAGGTAGTGTTTGCAAGTGTTCCAGTATTCACCACTCATGCAAAGAGAAATATTGGCTTGAACTGGTATGATACTTTGTCAGAGTGTTTCCACACCTTTTACATTCTTGGAAGACAGATTACTCCACAATGAAATAATATGAAATAATAAATGTGGCAAACACTTTGGAACTATCTAACTGAGAACAAAGGTTATAATGATAACTGAAAGTTGTTTTTTTTAAAAATTGTCTTTATGAGAACAGTGGATTGCAATCCCCAAAAGCCCAAGGTTTGTATCTCAACAGAGTAAGTAATATGAAGTAAAGATACTACACAATCTTTTTTATACACAAGCTTCTCAATGGCAACTGTGTGCACTCTCAGGGTCTGTAACAACTAGTGAAGATAAAATGCAATTTACATCTGCTGGAAAGAATGAACTCTTTCTGTATTCTTGCTAATCTCAATACCTATTCCATGAAGTGCCTTTATTTTATAAGCTGAGAGGGGAAGAAGATAATTAGGGAAATTCCAACAAGTACCTTCAGCAACCTGAGAAACAGATAAAATTAGCTCTCATATTGTGTCCTTACTGGCACCCGCTGAGCATATTGTTCTCTGTGGATCTTCACTGGTACAGCAGATTGAAAGTCAGCAAAGGCTTATACGTAAAAAAAGGAAGAAAAGTCTTTGTGTTGGTCTTTTTTTACAGGTACAGTAAAAAAGATGGGAATTATGAGTTCCTGCTCCTTTTTTTTTTTTTCCTCACTTTGGAAATAGTGGCTGCAGTAGAACATAGGCAGTGAAATCAACAGCTGTGATTCTTCACATGCACAGAGAGTAGACTTCCCAAAGTTGTATGTACATGTAAATCTACATAAATGCACATTTAATCACTTTTCCTGCCTTTCACAGTTGGGTGACTCCTGAGAGGAAAAATCACCATGTACTCATTTCTGCAGAAATACCAAGACTTCTTTTGTTATCATGTAATAGCCAATGCTGCTTCAGGAGAAATAGAGTAGTAAATATTTACTTGCTTGATGAAATGAATGCTGAAATTCTCAAAACAGCTGCTGGTGTAAACATCAACAGGTAAATTGAATTTCCGTTCACAGTCTCACACAAAATACAGCATGATGGTTACTAAGAGCAACAGCATAGTCTATTAATGTTATTTCTATGGGTAAATGTTTACTGAAGTTGACCTTCATTATTTGATCTTATATTGAATTCTAAGCAGGACAAGTTGTGGGTCTGAGCAAAGCTCTTGGCAGATTCAGCGTCATGGGCAATAAGCTCCTTGTACATTTAACTACTGGGTGGAGCTAAACCACCATTGTGTACCACGAAGTACCACTTGCTGTATGCAAATGACTACTTAATTAGCAAGCTAGGTCATTTAGATTAATGTTTATAAATAAGTTCATGTGCAATGCTGGCAGCAGCCAAGTGCTAATTTTATTATAATTCTGTTCTTACAAACAGTGGAAGCGTACTTAAATGTCTTTGGGCTTTAGGATGCTGGAATCCAAACTAGACAGGCAAAATGTATGTTTGCATTACAGGTTGTTACAAAACATTTGATATTTTCAATTTGTGTTACTGCTTCTGGCTGGCGTGACTTGTCCAGGAACGTACCAAATATAACTGGACTTCTGATTCACATACATTTGTGAGGGGAGGTTCTCAGCCAGAGTAAAGCTGTAACATAAAAAGCAGAGTTTTCCAGGTTCTGCCAAGTCAGGTGAAGGGACCTTCATGCAGTAGACAAAATCAAGAAAGCCTAAATAATAGACTTGTTCTGTCTCTCCGCAACTCCTTCAAAGAATAAGAAAGGATATTTCTTACTAGCTTTGTATTTGCAGCCGCAATAGTTGCTCCTTGAACAGTGTTAGTGAGACAATAATAACTTTTCACAGAGAAAGTTGGTTTAGAAGACAAAGCTAGCCGCGATGCTAGAAGTACTGTCTGGTTCATCCTGCAAAGTTCTCTTGCAGCTGTCTTGTTAAGTTGCTTCACTTGAAAATTAAACCTCTGCAGCTGTTACACAAAGTTAAACTGGTTTCGAATGTCAGCACCATTATTTGTATAGTCTAAGGCCACCAGGAACTTGGTGTTTTCACCAGTACAGCCTTTCTAAGATTTGTTCTTTGTGTATCTTGAAGAAGATGTAGACAAATTGGTTTAGAGTCAGCTAGACCCACCCAACATTGGCCTGGCTACATGTCTGAGTGACAAAACTTACCTGAAATGCCTAATAGTGCATTGCTAATCTTGAAGTCCAACACTCTGACTTCACTGAGCTCTGAACCTGCAGCAAGACGTGTCATTTGTCTGATTCAGCATTGATATTTGTAACACAAAAAAAGTAGCACTCACCTAAATGCTATAAGTACTAATTACTGTTGTCACTAGGTTTCAAACAAGTGAAATATGTATAAATAGCTGCACAGATATATAAATAGCTGCATTAAAAAGAAGGAACACACATTCATAAGAGAATCACATCCTTCCCCAGTTTCTCGCTTCAGAAATCAAGCACCTTTTAGATCATCTGGTTGTCCAAGTCCTTGGACATAGAATTAAATTCAGCTAACTGACATCTTGGTTAATCTTTTTCCCATTCTCTTTACAGTTTTTTTCTCTACTACTGAATTATGCAAGTCTGCAATGCCAACATGCATGATGATTCACCATGGTAAAGCCACACACAAAAAATACACAATTGAACATGGAGCCTGCATTACATTTGTGTCAGCAGACATCCTCCACTATTACAGGCACCAGTATTTGGGAAGATTAGGTGGAAATTATTTGGGAGCTCTAAGGGGGGTAAAAAAAAAAAGAAAAAGATATCTCTGGTGCAGATAGCGATATAACTGCCGTGACAGCTTTCTCACTCCTGAACCTTTGCGTTGACAGGAATCTGCTTTGCCCATTACTGAGGGAACAGTGAGATGTCTCATGCTATGTATGCAACAATATCTGTGGGCTCTTCGTGGAGGTGTGGGGGTCAGAGGTCTGAGGTGGGCACTTGAGGTTCCATACCCAGTGGGAGAGGAGAGCTGGGTAACTCAGGCTGTGCCCTGCAACCTTGCTCCAGCACTGCCCATGCTCCACCTTTGCTGCAAGGGCACACCGCTGGCTTGTGTTCGACCTGGTGTCCACCAGGACCCCCAGCCTCTTACTGCAAAGCTGCTTTCCAGGTACTTATTTTGCCTGCAAAGAATTTTTGCTGATGAAGAATTGAACTTCCCAAGGAAAACTCTCACAACTGAACTGCGTAACACCACCAGCAGTGGCAATTACAACATTATTGTAAATTTAGTTGCCAGTACTCTTGGAGTTACAGCATCCAGCATGGCTTCCCAGTACTATAGTTGAGAAAGCTACAAAGCCAGCCTGTGCTAATGCTTCAGGACTCCCACTGCTAGAGGATTTGCAGGGGTAGCAACACAGTGGTGGGAGATTGCAAAAGATCCTTGTTTCCTGAGGGGAATCGTCTGGGGAGAAAAACACAGACATCTTCAATTTCAGCTAGAACGCTAGGAAAGTCTAATGTAAAGTCAGACAACAGGCACTCTGCACCCCTCCAACACCTCGTTTCTGATGAAAAACACCAGTAAAGAGGAGGGAAAGCAGATAAATTTCTGCACATCACTGGAAACCAAATACTGTATTGGAAAACATATGAAAAATAACTTTGACCTTCAGGATATACAACACAAGCATTCCCCAAGTTGTTCTCCTGCTTCTAGCCCTCCCTAAAACCTTCTTGTCAGGAACTGTTGCCATGCAGAAGATCTTGAATGATTAAGATAAAGGAGAGTAACCTGCTATATTAGCTTTGCAGAAAACGAACACTTTCGGGAACCGTGCATGCGCCGGGTCCAGGAGCCGTGGTGAAATGCGAGGGGTCCTGACGCGGTGGTGGAGGACAGCTGTTGCGTTACTGCAGCAGCGAGGTGACCTCTTGGTATCGTCTCAGTTTTGGTGGTGGGCTGATGTGGTACGGCCCCAGTTTTTTTGATGGGTTAATGTGATTAACTCAGTTTTGGCCGTGGGTTAACGAGACATCGTCTCAGTTCTGGCGAGGGGTCGACGCGACATCGTCTCAGTTTGCAGGCCCTTCAGTGATGGGTTCGGGCGGCTCGAGCAAGGGAAACTCCAAACCCATTCCCGTGCCCCTGCAGAGAAATGACAGCTTTTCCCAAAACGGATCCACCGCGCCCAGCAAAGGAAGCCACAAACCCATAGAGGTACGGGGGCCGGGAGCTTCCCGGTTTTAGGAAGCGGGATAAAGCGGAGGGGGGACGGGGACGGGACCAGCGGGCGGGCCGGCAGGCCGAGAGGAGGCGGACATGTTAGCGGAGGCGGCCGCGCTGGCTGCAGCACGGCGGGGGCGGGCGGGCGGGCGTAAGATGGAGGCGGCGGGCGGGCGCGGCGGCGGAGGGCATCCGAGGTGAAGCGGGGCGGGGCCAGCGGCGGGGAGGTCCGCCCCCTTGGGGGGGGGAGGAGGAGGAGGAGGAGGAGGATGGGCTGTGGCTGGAGTTGGGGCCGGGGGGGGGGAGGTGGATGATGCTGTGGCTGGGGACTCTCCGCCGCGCACGCATAGGGGCGGCCACGCCTCTGTTAATAACCCGCAGCAGCCCGGCCCCGTGGTTGTAATACCCGCTCCTCCCCCCCCTTCCCCCCCCCCCAAAAACCTTTACGCACCCCCCACCCCTAAATTGTGCTCCCGCAGGCTGCCACACTAGGCGCCCCCGGCTCCCCGCTCCCCGCCTGCGATCTGATGCTACGCTTCTGCCACCCCCCCCCCCAAAAAAAACCCCAACCAAACAAAATCATAATTAAACATATATCTTAAATACATAGGTATTGTATTTATTATATATATGTACGTAATAGACATACGTGTATATATGTAATAATGTATCTACAATAGGTATATATTTAATGTATATAATACAAAAAAATATAGAAAGATATGTGTATATATTTAGATAAATATTATATATTATGTGTCATGTGTTATATATTACACATATATTACATATATACTATTTTTTTTATTTTACATACATACATCTAAATTGTATCTATGTAAAAAATAATATATTTTTCATATATATATTGGTGGCAGTAGCCGCGGCGAGCATTGAGAAGGATGACGCCGCGGGCTTGCAGGGGCCTCCCCGCGGTGCAAAAAAAACCCAACAAAAAAACAGAATACTCATAATGAAAAAAAAAAAAAAGACACCAAACCACCCCCCCCAAACAAACAAACAAACAAAAACCCGATAAAATAAAATGCACGGAGAAGAAAACAGCCGCAAAGCCCCCGGGTGCGCGTTGTCACCGCGGCAGCGGGTGCGGAGGCCGAGGGGGGGGCGGCGGGGTGCGTGGGGGGGTGGTTGTTTCCACGCGGCTCACGTGGGCCGGTCGCGGGCGGGGCCGGGGGGGGGAGGCGGTCCCGGCACCCCTGATCTAGGGCAGTTTGTTCAACTGCGGTAACGGGAGCTCGATGTTCCCGCAGCGCGGGGATTTCTGAGAACTGGGGCTGTGTCCTCAGATGAACCCGGCTGCCTGCTTTCCCCTGCCTGCACCGGAGCCTTAAAGCGGCGATGTCGAGGAAACGGTGGGACCCACCCGTTGCCGGCGCCGCACGTACGCCTGCAGCCCGCAGTGCGGAGCGGGGCTGCGGGCAGCTCGGGGAGGAGGGGGGTGCGGGCAGCGCTGCCTGGCGACCCCTCCGACCAGAGCCGGAGACCCGGGACCTCGCCGAGGAGCCGTAGGTCCCGGGTCTCCGGCTCCGGTCGGAGGGGTCGAGCTGAGGTCTGTGACCGACCATCTCCATCCCACCACCATCTCCATCCTGGAAGACCTTCATGCCTTCCTTGAAAACACATGGACTGCGCTTCAGCTCGTTGCGTTTCCATCCCTCTCCTTCTTCTTTTTTTTTTTTTTTTTTCCGGCCTGTATCACGGCACCCCTTCCCCACGACGGCCTTCCACAGTGGAACGGCAGAGCTGCCACGAACTGGCTCTTGCTGTCGCGTCAGTGTTAGTTAGGAAGTTGCAGTGCTAATTAGGAAGTTGCAGTGTTAATTAGGAAGTTGCAAAGGCCTTGCACACAAAGGCGCTCAACAAACTCACCTGATGACACTGCGCTCCCTGACGGAAATGACAAAACCTATTTTCACCTGGTATAGCGGTACAAATCCTGAGAATGCAGGCACTAGAATGTTTTTTCTGGATCAGTTTATGAAAAGAGTGTGAACCATTGAGTCAAGTGGAATCCCATCCTTTAAACCTAGCCATAAACTGAAGCTGATCCCCAGTCCACATTCCCCACGTGTGTTAGGTGTTGGCTCTGCCGCCAGTTCGCTTTCACTTGGGTGTCTTCGCTGCCGGAGAAGGTAGACGTTCCCAAATTAACTTTAGTCTAGCTTTCTACTTTTGAACTTGAGACTCACACACCCATACGTGCACTGAAGGATGGTGTCTGATGCAGGCTGTAAAATCCATCTGGGATCCTGGGTGCATACTCGAGCAGCTAGCCCACGCTGAGTTCAATGCTGCCATGGCTACACCACTACCAGTACCCAAACCGAGTTTAAATCCAGATCCCTGGTGCCCACGTGGGCTGTAATTTCATTGAGGCATAGACATCCTCTGGGTAGTTACCACCTGCGGAGGTAAACCCCAGGAGGGAGGAGCTGTCCTTTCTGAGGTTCAGGATCAGCAGAATTTGTCACAGTTAAGGACCTGAGCTGCAATTCAGGAGATGCTAGAAAGAGCTCAAGACCGAGACTCACGATCAATCCCGCTGTGCAGAATATGGACAGAATTAGACCACAAGAAGCTAAAGGATATGAACGGAGAAGCACTAGATCTCCAAGTAGCAAGTGGTTTGCCACACTGAGTTATAAACAGGAAGGGAATGCCTTCCCCAATACAGCTCTGTATCCACCGTGCTTGTTTGTAAAGAAAGTTGAATTTGAGACCGCTAATCCTCATACTCCTGGATTTTGAAGCCAGAAGTGTCTTCTGTCGGTAGCCTTCTACTGCTTAGCTGCTTTTAAAATGGAAGGCCAGTTTGCTAGTGTAAAAACTAGTTTCAGCATACTTGCTGCGTCTTGCAAGCCTCTATATGGCAACCAGCTGTGCTGACTCCCATTTTCCCTTTCTGATCTACAAAAGCCAAATTACTGTTACTTCAGATGGCTTTATAAAGCGACTGTTTGTCCGCTCTGTGTGTTCAGTGACTGAGACGGATTTCTTCAAAAGGTTAAAACACTTCCTTCCTACTGTACCAGGCTTCACAATGGATAGTTGCTGTTGTCTGATGGAAGAGGTTGCCATATTTCCCTGATGATATATGCGGACAATCTGGGCAACACACAGGTATAAAAGATACCACATACATGTAAAATACTTTACAACGTGTTCATAATTATATGAGTGCTGAATTACCATTCTGTAATGCTCCCAGAATATCAATCACGTAACGGATCTTCAGCACGGTCACAGGCTTTAAGAACACAGGTCAGCAAACAGGCCATTTATCTTGGCATTTAATTTCAGCCATTTCTAACCATCAATCAGTACTCAGCATCTTGTCAAATCATATGGAGCTTATGCCACACGTAGTTTCAAGGGCCCCGGAGAATGAAAAAAGTCAAAGCATAAACTAGAGTAACGCTTGGAGCCTCTGGCCTTCAAAATACTAGCAAATATTAATAGAGAAGCAGGATGGATTTCTTTATTTTGTCTTGGCAGGAAGACACCGTCAGAGAAGAAACTTCTGCGCTCTGTAGAAGAGCCCACGGAAGGCAACTGAACAAGGTTTGAAGCAGAACGACCGACTGCTGCCGGCACTTATGCGCCCACTTGCTCCTCAAAAGAAAGTCTCTTCAGTCACAGTGGCACTAAAGGTCATTTACACAGAGAGGCTTTTGGAGCACAAAAACTTGAGGGCTCCCACAGCTTGCGGGTCTCTTCAAGCACGCCTGCCATGCGCTTGCATGCCGTCTTCATCCTCCAGAAAAAGGGTCTAGTGTTTTAGGCACAGGGTTAGAGTGCGGGAGATTTGCGAGGTGTGGAGAACAGGAGAGCCGGCCTGGTTTTTACTCTGGAAAACTTATGCTTTTGAAAACAGAAGACATTTTTGAAAGCCTCAAAGATAGTAAATAGCTCTTCTTCCTCCGCAGCCTCCCTTCTCCCAGAGAACCTGTGCACATCACTCTGGTAAGGAAAGCGTAAGTGCCGTGGGAAGGATGGCCTTCTCCTTCATGCGCACAGAAATGCACAGACTTGTCCTCCCTCTCCTTCTCTGCAGGCGCTTGAATCTCACTTCTCATTTCCCCCTTTGCTACTTCCCCTGGCGACGTCTCCCTGCCCTCCCCTCAAGCATGAGCCCCCAGCTGTGACCTAAGCCCCCACCGTGCCTTTCTCACTTGCCTGGGGGTCACCGTCTTCCTCGCTTACGCCCCCCATAAATGGTCCTGTCTGTGCATCTTTCCTCTGGCTCAGAGAACAAGCAGATGCCTCAAAAACACCCACTGACGAACCTCCACCCTAACACCGGCGGAGTAGCTGCCCATGGGAAGGGGCGGCCAGATGTGCTATGTTCCTGTACCCAGGGACCATGGAGGGGGGGCAAACATCAGCCCACCAAGAGCTGCTTTGGAGCTGTAAACAGCGAGTTGAATTTGGACTGCAGGCTTTGGCGAGCGAGTACCATTTGGTGACGAAGGCGCCCAAGGTGTCAGGGCTATATCAAAGTGCTATAGAGGTTTTACGCTATTATCTCTACAAGCTACAATAATCATCCTTGATTAGCCTAGGTATTGTAAAAAATTAGCTTTGCTGTGAATTAAAAATTGAGCTATGGATTAAGTGGTTGCTCTGCAACCAAATCGAAATGTTATCATCATCACAGTCAAATCCAAGTTACGGCCCCTATCATCTGGATCATCTGGAGACAAAGGAGTTTGCAAACACAATCCTGTTCCCCAGCATGTTTGTGCTGTTGTTCAGAAAGTAGCTGCGGTCATTTTGACACTGTCTCCAAGTATAAAATTCCACTGGCATCACTTCATACGTGTCGTTTGGACCTAATTAGTTTGGAGTCTTGGAGCATTGGACTGCTACATACATCAAAATGAAAGGTGTTATTTTGTCTTTAATAAGCAATGTATTCTTGGAGGCATACAGAAATTCTTTTGAAAGCTTGGTATGCTTCCTCATTATGGAGGTGGCCACAGATTATTTTCTAGCCTTTAAACTATCTGCCAAGAGTTATCTCAAATCAAAAAAACCGAGCAAACAAAAAAAAGCTTGGGGTTTTTTTTCTTGGTTAGTAACACCTCCCTCTCTGAACTGTACAAATTAATGTAAGAGGTATGTAACAGAGGATTTGTTAACGTGATGATTAGCCTTGAATTAGTCAAGTCATCTTCTTGATCTGCTTGAGAAGCAACTTCCGTGTCACTGAAAGGTGGATGATGACATCTCCTAGCGGGAACTTTGGATGGTGTCAGCCAAAGAAGTTCTGAAAGTGCTGTGCAAAAAGCTGACGAATGGGCAACTTGAAGCTACATCCCGCATACCCAGATTAATGAACCAGGGTGGCAGCTTTCCATGGAAAATGCTATTGCCCCTCTGAAGGGATGAGAAAGTTGCGGCCACTGGTACTAAAGAGAAAAAGCTGTATTTATCAACAGTGTTAGCAGTACAGGAACGACAACCTGTTCTGTTCCTCCTTCCCACCAGATCTGGAGACTATGGCCTCCTTTTCTGCCTGATGGCTTGTAAGCACCGGAGGCCAATGGTCAGCTGGGAAAAAATGCTCAGAGAACAGGGAGAAAGTTACTTTCATCCCTTGATGGCTGCCTCGCTAGGTACTTGTGCTCTGTTTGTGTTTCCTATTTGATCTTCATCACCCTACAGATGATCCAGTTACAGATGGAGCCACTTGTTCGTTTGGGTTGTTGAGTGGGGTTTTTCTCCCCAGCTATGATATGCAGTATTGTTTCAGCCTTATACCAATTATCCATGACAAAGGATTATCATTGCCCGAGGTCATACCTAGAGATTTAGTGTGCTAGCGTACAAAATGGCTGACAGCTACTCATCTTTATTTCCTGCAGGAAGAGAGCAACACGGCCTCATTTCTGCAGCCGCTTCCCCACCATTTCCACATTCAGTTAAAGAGACTGATAGCAATCCATAAAGCTCTTTACTGTTTGGGCGCTGTCTGGTTTTGCAAGGAAGGATGGGTGGCTGCTGAGGACAGCGAGGTTCAGTTAGGGATGCCGGGCAGCCGCGGCTCGGCCTCGTCAGGCTGCGGCTCACGAGAGGAGAGTGAAACTCCTCCGTCCCACAGGAGCGTGCTTCCCCAGCTGTACGACGGTGTCCGAGGCACCCTGGTTCCACTTCGGCTAACGCTGGGTAGAGGCCTACGTCCGTTATTCCAACGGCCGAGTCCTTCCCCGCTACGCTCTCTCCTGACGCTCGCAAAGCAGCAGAACGTGCAAACCAGCGTGCCGCGCGTTTCAGCTGCCGGTTTATGGGTGACGGCAACGTCTTTCCCTGTTGTTAAGTGGTGCTTCATCCAGAAAATAAAATAAGTTTTTGCTCTCCTCCCACAGCGTGCAGGTCAGCTAACCTTCCCAACACCTCTGCATCTCCGCTGGAGCAAGAAGGGGGGGAGATACGTTATTTGGGTGGAGGTGGCGGGTTTTCTGGGTTCGTTTGAGCTGGGTGGTGGGGAAACGTCTCGAACCCGCCATACCTCTCCGCTTGCTAACCGGCCCGCGCCGGCAGCGCAGCGGCACGACCTCCCGTAGGGAAACGCCGCGTTCCTCCGGTGGCCGGTGCCCCAGGGGCAGGCAGGCTCTCCGGTCACGGCTGACCACCGAGCGGCGGGGGAGGGGGGGGGTGGAGGGTCTCCCCCTGCACACCCCCCACCCGTTTTCAGTGAACGTGAGGGAACTGTGTGTCTCGGCGATGACGCTGCGACGATGACATGTATAACGGCACCCGGTTTCTCCGGGGATGGGGGGGGGGGGGCGCCGCTTCGCAGGGCGGCCGGGCTCCCCCTTCCCGCACAGGGCCGGTCCTCCCGCCGGCCCGGGCAGCCCCCTTCCGAAGCCGGGCGGGCAGCGTCGTCCCGCGGTGCGGGGGCGCCGCGGGCATGGCGGGGGGGGGGAGGGCGGGAGGTGGGCGCCGGTTCCGGTTCGCGCCTCCCTCGGTCACCGAAACCCCGCTCGAGAGGGGCCTCCCCGAGCCCCCCCACCCGCCGGGCTCCAGCTCCGGCTCCGCAGGGGCCGGGGCCGGGGCCGGGGCCGTGGCCGGGGCCGGGGCAGGGCCGCGCGCTGCCCCGCCGCTCCCCGCGGGGCGGGGGGCGGGGGGCGGGCCCGGGCGGATCGCGGGCGCCCGCCGCGTTTGCAAGTGTTGCGCACCCGTCGGAACCCCGCGCTGATTGGCGGGGGCCTCGCCAGTGACATCAGCCGGCTCACTTTCCATTGGCCGGCCGGTTGCTGGGACCGTAGGGCTTCCAAGGAGGCACTTAACCCGCTCGGCGCCGCGCGGCCCCGCCGCCCCGGCCCGCCCCCGCCCCGCCGGCCCGCGGCGGCGGCGGCCGCCGAGCAGCGGAGGGGGCCGGCGGCGCGGCGCGCCCCCGGGGGCGGGGCGGGGAGGCGCGGCGGCCCGCCCCCGCCCCGCTCCGGCGGCGCCCTTTTAAGCGGGCGCGGCGGGGCGCCCGGAGTAGCACGCGGCCTGGGGAGGGAGCGCGGGGATTGGCGAGGCGGCCGCCCGGAGGACACACCCCCCCCCGAAAAGGAGCGCTGTGAGTGGCGGGGGGAGAAGGTAAACAGAGCCGGCCGGCCCTGCCCGCTGACCAATCGGGGGGGCGGGAGGGGGGTCCGAAACTGACGTGATGGGACTCGGCGCGGCCGTCCCCGGGCAGGAGCACGCGGGCGGCGCGCGGCGCGGGGGGCGCGGCGGCGGCGGCGGCGGCGGCGCGGCGGGCGGTCTCCTCTCCCCCGGCCCCCGCGCCGGACCCGGGCCGGCCGCGCGGGCGGCGGGCGGCGCTCCCCCCCGCCGGCTGCGCGCCGCCCCCGGGGGGCGGCGGTGAGGGACCTGCCCGGCGCCCCGCTATTTATCTCCCCCCCCCCCCACGCCCCCTTCTCCTCCCCGCCGCCGCTCTTCCCCGCGCCGCAGAGATCCCGCGCCACGGGCGGGCGGGCCATGGCTGGCGGCGGCGCGGCCGGCCCGGCGGGCGCGCAGTGAGGGTGCCCGGAGCCCCCCGCCGTCGGGGCGCGGCCGCAGCATGTCGGCCGTTGCCTACGTGGACTTCGTGGCGGCGCAGTGCCTGGTCTCCATCTCTAACCGCTCCGCCGTGCCCGAGGCAGCGCGGCTGAAGATGCCGGGCGAAGGGGAGGCGGCCCGGGAGCTGCGCGACCCCCGCGACGCCTGGAAGGACTACTGCGCTCTGCTGGCCATCGCCAAGAGCCTGCTGGAGCTGAACAAGTACCGGCCGCTGCCCGCCCCCTCCGTCTGCAGCGACAGCGTGGAGAGCCCCGACGAGGACGCGGCCTCCGACAGCGACGCGGCCACCGAGCCGGGCTCCAGCCCGCCCCGCAGCCCGCCGCCGGGGCCGCCCCCCCGCCTGCGCGCCGCCGGGGCCGCCCCCAAGGGGAAGCTGGCGGCCGAGAAGCGGCACAAGTGCCCCTACAGCGGCTGCGGCAAGGTCTACGGCAAGTCATCCCACCTCAAGGCGCACTACCGTGTGCACACAGGTCAGCGGCGGCGGCGGGAGGCGAGGCGGGGGGAGGCGGGAGGGAGCGAGCGAGCGCTTGTCCTCGGGTGAACCCGGCCGGCGGCGCGCCCGGCGGCGACGCGCGCCTCCGCCGCCCTGCCTTTCCGCTTTGGGGTTGGTTTTTCTTTTTTTTTTTTTTTTTTTTTCCGCTTTCTCCTTAAACACTCTCCCCCCCGCCCCCCTCCCCGCTTTTTTTTTGGTTTTTGGGTTTTTTCCCCTCTCTCCCTCCCCCCCTTTTCTTCCTCTCCCTTCCCTCCCCGCCGCGGTGCCGGACTGGCGGCCCCGGTCCGGCGGGAGCGGGCAGCCGCCCCGGGCGGGGCTGCGGCAGCGCCTCCCGCCGCGCCCGACCGGGAGCCCGCCCGTCCCCCGCCCGCCGGGGAGCGGAGCGAACTTCGGCGTGGCCGGCCGGGTCGGCCGCGCCGGGGTTCGCCGAGCCCCCTTCGGGGCGCCGGTGCGGTAAACCGCCGGGAATCGCGTCGTTCCGCCCCGTGGTGTAGGCGGGCGAGCGCCTCGCACCGGGGCAGGACGTGGCACGTATTCCCCGACGGAGCCGGGGCCAGGACAGCCCCCCCGCCCCGCCCGCCCGCCGCCGCCGCTCCTGCCCGCGGGACCCGCGTTCCGCTCCCCGCGCCGCGCGGCCGGCGTTTGCGGAGCCTTCTCCGAGCGCTCCTGCGTGGCGGGGGAGCCGGACGGCCCGGGGCCGGGGTGGCGGAGCCGGGGGTGGGCGGAGGCGCCCGCCTCGCCGCGCGGCGAGCCGCAGCTCCGGGTTTTGCAGGCACGCCCCCCGCCCCAGCCCCCCGGCAGCCGAAGGACCCGAGGGGGCGAGCTTGCGATGCCCGTCCCCTAAAAGCACCGGCGGCGGCCCCAGGCAGGGGCTGCCGGTGGAGCGAAGACCGCCGCCGGGGAGCCGGCTGAGGCTCCGAGCCGTGCCGGCGCTGCCCCCTGCGCGGCTCCTCCGGCCGGGGGAGATGCGGGCGCCCTCCGCAGGTGACCAGCCGGCCCCTGGCGCTGCCCAGCTGTCCCTGGCCGTATCGGTTACCGCGACCCAGCTTCGGCGGGGGCCACGGGGGCTTCATTCATCGGGCTGCCCGCGCCCTGGCCGCGGCCCTCGCTCGGGCGCTTCGGAGGGTGGGGCAACATGGAAACCCACGGGTGGAAATGATCTGCTGCCGCGACTGGCCTTTCCTCCGGCTCTGCCTAAGCGCTAACGGGGCAGCGGCGGCGGACTTTTCTGTTTGTCCGTGTGTTTTTAAGCCCCCTAGTGCAAGCGGCCGAATAAAAAAGCCTGCGCGTGTCCGAGTCGCAGTTGGGGTCACGGCGCAGCGCGCGGGGCTGCTTAAGAATGGCTCTAAATCAAAGGGTTGTGCGCAAGCATGGGAAGGAGTGGGTCAAAGGAGACGAACGCTGCCAACACTTAATTTCAAGTGCTTCGCATCTGTTGGTGGCAGTTCTTCTCTGGATTTTGTCTGTTGGCAGTGACGGTAAGTGGTGAAGTACGAAACGAGTTTGTCACCCGAGGAACGTACCACGAGGCATTGCTGTAGTGTTTAGGGCAGCCTGGGGAGGGCACGGCCACACCTGGGCTCCGGCTAAGCTTCCGTTGCTCTGGCTTGCTTGTGTGCCTAGGTGCACATGCTCTGCCGAGGAGGAGACCCGGCGCTGGTTGCCTACCTGTGCCCTGCTGGCAGATCTGCTGGGCGCTTAGCTCGAGAGATCAGGGGGAGGAGGAGGAGGAGGATTACTGGATGTGGCTCGGCTGTGGGCTCTGTCGTTGGACAGTTAAGACTGTCTCTGTGAGCCGGGAAAGAGGATGGTCAGTGGTGACCCTGTACTGACCTCAGGACCGGTGCCAAGGATTGTTGTGTTACCAGCTCAAAGACTGCAGCTCTGATGCTCTTTTGGAGGCTGAATGTAACTGATGCCTTGCAAAATGTTGGCTGATAAGTGATAAAGAAAATGCATTAGCATCATTTCCACTTAATACCCCGTGCTCAGAGATCCACCCTGATTTGGGAACGAAAATAGACATCGACTGGGATAGCGTTCTGGGTGATGACATGTAAATTAATGTACTGTGCAACCCACACGGCTTGCTGTAAGCAGTAGTGTTATAATAAGTACCTCCTGAAGTGGCGTGCGGTTTAGCATGTGCTGCTCACAAGTGGGTGGCCTTAGCTCCAAGTATGAGAAGTTTGACTCAGATGTGCTGATGTACCGTCACGGTAGTTCTGTGTGATTAAAACCACTACAGACATCTAGCAGTAATGAACTTTCAGAGCTTCCTAATGTGAACAGTTAATTGTAGGTAACTGAAATGCTAAACGATACTGCCGATGTTAATTATTTTTATAGATGGCAGAACAATTCCTTAGCAACAGTGGGATTCAGTGGGACCTCTGGAGTTATTCATAACTGCGTATTGCAGAGCATTAATGTTCCCTCCTTAGTACCGTTTCCTTTCCTTTTTTTCCCAGGTAATTTCTCTGTCATATATCTGAGCCCCTTGAATTGCTTTCATCTACCTGCCATTTTTCATTGGGCCACCAACTGAGTTTCTTACTGCTGTGTAGCCTTTAGTGGAAGTAGGCACGCAGCCACCAGTAGAAGCTTCCTGGTCTTAAATTTTTAATATAAAATCCCAGTCTCTCTGTCTTGGAAAATGGATTTCCGCTCACACCCGTGAGCTTGCTTGTAGCCACAGCTCTCTTTACTCACAGATACTAACCACGTAAGTTGGAAAGCTCTGGATACTGCTCTGTGTGATGTGTAATGGTAGGAACCTAAAAACTCACCAGATCGTCTTTGGTAAGCTAATGCAAAGCAAAAAGTGAAATACCAACTAAAGGTAGAAGAGTAGAAGACCAGAACCTTGATGCTCAGAGGTTAGAGGTCTGTATCTTATTAATGATTCTTTAAACTTGTTAGTTCAAAGGCATTCCGTATTTCAGAGACTAAAAATATCTGTATAACTGTTTGCTTGAAGCTTCAGCCTTTGATGATGACTCTAGTTCAATTTCCAGAAGACCCAAAATAGCCATCCATCAGAAATTGTCTTCTGCGATGATCTTAACAGAAGAAGGTCAGTGAGTGTCTTTGCGCATCCTACTTGTGCAAACAGCCCCCTTGCTTGTGCTGCCAATCCTACTGAACTCAGCCTGACTTAGTAGATCAGGATTTGTAGGAGGAAGCCAAGGAAGTCTGAACTCTGCCCCTTCCTGGGGGGATAGTCCTTTCATTCCTCGCCAGGCCTCTGCTGTTTCTGCGATATGATCAGGCCCTTCTTCATTCTGTTGTGTATGTGTACCTACATTGAAAACATTAACTTGCAAAGGCCCAGGGATACAAGGAGAAGCATACCACTGAAACTGAGCTATTGCCTCCCCTGTCCCTTCACTACCATCCAACAGTAACTTGGCATTTATTATTTAAGTTCTGGTGTCTTGAGCAGGAAGAGCGTTACAGGTAAGGTGGTTCTGTGTGAGCTGTTTCCAGTAGCATCTCTGGGGTGCGTGGCACTTGGTGTAGGAGAGAAAAGACGGCTTTATCACCGAAGGGTCGTAAGCCAAAAGCTGTTTGTCGGGAAGGCAGGTGGAGGGATAGCTGTACAACATGACCACAACTTGGGTTTTGCCATCCCTTGTGGGATGGTGTTGTGGGAGTATAGGACTCACAAATGCTGGTGAAGTTTGGCGGTGGCAGGAGAGATTATGAGTGGTGTGTCTGCTTGGGAGTCTTGAGCATTGAGATGGCATGACCAAGTCTTGAACACTTTCCCTTCAGAGTGTAGAAGGCGTCCCAGATGCATTGGCAAGACACACATGAGACCGGAGCCCTGGAAGCGGTGCAGTGGTCAGGAGAAGGCGAGGGACTCAGCTGACCAAGCAAGTGACAAGCAACAGCAACTATGCAGGGAGTTACTTTGAAAATGCACAGACTTCTCTAAACAGGTAGTTTTAGAGATTTGATTATGGCCGGTAATGTGTAGCGTTATTACTAGCCTCAAAGATGCTGGGGGACGGGGGGAGCAGCTTAACAGAGAGGGATGTGCAGGCTGGGGGGTTTCCAGGGAAAGTAAAGGCATATGAGAGTAAACAAGCAATCTCAGTCAGAAGGCCTGGGCCGGGAGAGTGGATCAAAGGGCAAGATACCAACAGGGAGAAGGAGAGAAACTGGTGGGAGAAACAAACTTTAAGAAATGTGTGCTTGCTATGATGGTGTGAATACAAGCCAGTTAAAGGGCATGTGGCCGCTGAGAGCAGATCCTCCTGGTCAGGAAAGAGGGACAGAGAAGGTACCGTAAAGCTAGTTTGTGAGATGCCTCCTCCTACAGGACCTGTAGGAGTTGCCTGGGGAGGCAAATCCCAGATGCTTCTCAACATGTAGCGCTGTGGATCAATGGGAAGTTCATGTCTGCATCAGGTACCCTGAATTAAGAGGTTAGACACTGTGATGGGTTGACCCTGGCTAGATGCCAGGTGCCCACCAAAGCTGCTCAATCACTCCCCTGCTCAGCTGGACAGCGGAGAGAAGATATAATAAAAGGCTCATGGATTGAGATAAGGAGAGGGAGAGATCACTCAACCAGTTACTCTTATGGGCAAAACAGACTCGACTGAGGGAAAATTGATTTATTGCCAGTCAACCAGAGTAGGGTAACGAGAAGTAAAACAAAATCTTAAAACACTTCCCCCCCACCCCTCCCTTCTTCCCAGGTACAGCTTCACTCCTGAATTCTCTACCTACCCCCCACAGGGGGACAGGGAATGGGGGTTGTGGTTGGTTCATCACACATCGTCTCTGCTGCTTCATCCTCTTCAGGGGCAGGACTCATCGCCCTCTTCCCCTGCTCCGGCATGGAGTCCTCCCCGGGCTGCAGGTGGATATCTGCCCCACCAGGGACCTCCCTGGGCTTCAGGGGGACAGCCTGCCTCACCATGGTCTTCACCACGGGCTGCAGGGGAATCTCTGCTCCGGCACCTGGAGCATCTCCTCCTCCTCCTTCTTCACTGACCTTGGTGTCTGCAGGGTTGTTCCTCTTACATGTTCTCATTCCTCTCTTTCGGCTGCTGTTCTGCAGCATTTTTTTTCCCTTTCTTAAATATGTTCTCCCAGAGGTGCTACCACTGTTGCCAATGGGCTCGGCCTTGGCCAGCGGCGGGTCCGTCTTGGAGCTGGCTGGCCTTGGCTCTGTCGGACATGGGGGAAGCCTCTGGCATCTTCTCACAGAAGCCACGCACCCCTGTAGCCCCCCCACTACCGAAACCTTGCCACACAAACCTAATACAGACACACAAAAACCAAATGGGTGAGAAGTTCTCCCTCTTCAGCTAGGCTTTTCAGCCAACTGCATCCTTGTGTAGACTGGGTCCGAACAATACCAGGAGTTTTGTTTCATCGGGCAACTGCTGCAGCCTTGAGCTCTCCTGGCATTTGGCTCTCACTGGTGTTTGGTAGCAGGGCTGTGGGCAGAGGCATGGACCTGTAGGCTGGTCGTCTGCACAGTGAAGCTGAGGAGCATTTCTGGTAGAAAGGAAAGATAAGTGCTGCAGCTGCCTAGTGTTGCAATCTAGATACCACAGCATTGATCCAGCCCCCGCATCAGTTTGGTTTTGACTGTGCTGCTTTGTTTTTTGTGTTCTAGATTATCACTAGCTCAACAGACTGTACAGATGTTGATACGTTGACAAGCCTCTGGTCACCGGGAGCTTTTTTTGGGTATTTTGTGGGAGTATAATCTGAAATTTAGCATTTTAAGCCCCTCTTATCCAGCTTATGCGATGTTATTTTGCCAGATCCTTTAGAGTAAGACTGAAGAGCAGAAAATGGAGCCAGAAGGACATTTTTTCCTAAATTCAGACCTCCATCTGAAACACCTATTCTCAAGGGTTAATGCAAATGTGCAGATTGCTGGAGTTCTAATGAACATGTTTCCAGGTCTGGGAGAGGCATGATCATACTGACTGGAAGCCTTGCCAGCTGAGTAAGGTAGGCAAAAATCCTCCAGATTAAGTTCAATTTTGCCTGACTCCTTGTTTTCTTTTTTTTTTTTCTCCTAAAAAATAAAAACTTTAAGCAGGTGTATGTGTCACAGTGGGAAAGCACTCCAGAAAGGTTTGTATGTTAATTGAGTCAATGTAAAGAAGTTGCACATGTAGGACAGAAGCAGCGAGCAGGCATCACCTGTAAGAGTGTGACTCCTGTTTCCAGATGGATGTATTGAAAATGCAGCTTTACTGAGTTCCTGCACACTGTTGTGCTGTGGCACTGAAGACTATGTGGTGGGTGTCACCTGCTCTTGCTAGCTTTTGTGTCTTGCAGCCCCAGCTGTTAGGATCCCTGCAGGAATGATCGTTCCCCTTCGTCAGCTGCTGTGCTGTTGGGCAGCCGGCTGCCACTCGTGGCTTTGCACAGCTCCCAGACCTGCAGCTGGAAGAGCAGGGAGGGGCCAAGTTACAATGGAATGGCCAGAGTCTGAGGTAGTGATGGCAAAGCACAGTTCAGATACTGTTTACTTTTGGTAGCATAGTTCACCATCTATATTCAAGTAGCGATGACTGTGAATAGCCTGAGAGCACTCTATAAATACCTTAAACTTGAGGGAAGAGTCTGCTGAAATGCTGTCTAATAAATCCATAGCGAAATAACAAAAGTTGTATTATCTTTCTGAATGCATGTAAAATTGCATTCGTCCTTTCCCTGTCAAAGCTGTTTCCCCTTAGCGAGCATTTAATCATTCAGACAGGGCGGGAGTGTAAACCCAGTGCTCTTCGATCCCAGGTAAGTGCCCTAAGCATCAGGCTAGGAGTCAGTCTCTCTCCATTCCTTGGTTAATATTTAAGTATTACTGCAAAACAGAGGAAGATAAGGAGATAAGATAGGAAAGGAGAAGAGGTAGGAACTTGTCCCACGTACTCAAGAGTGTACTGCTGAGGGCACTTCTGTCAGCTATGAAAGTGTAGATTTAACTCTCTGGTGAGGTTTGGAGGGGTCTCTCCCAGGTAGCTTCCCTGTCTGATATATATAAAAGGAGGCACAGTCCCCCAAAGAAAGCTTTTTGTAAGGCAGGCAGGGAGGGTTGTGATGTTGTGATCTGGCACAGAAGCTGTAAGGATATCCCTTGCATCCGATGCTGTGTCACCAGGGGGTAACAGCAAGACTGAGTCTTGCTGGGATTTAGACTCCCAGCAGCTCGGCAGCGGTGTGTTTTCGCAGGTGGTTTTGCATCTGGTCTTTTGAAAGAGACTGAAACACCTGCATGTGCAAGCAGCTGTTGAGTGGTGGTTTTGAGGATGTCAGATTAGTCTAAATACTTGCTGAAAGCAGCTTTTTAACACCTGAATCATCCTCTGGTTTTTAGTCCCTGGTGCTGGCAGAATAAACTTGCTGCAACCCATCCATCCGTTGCCTATCCCATAGGCAGTGTCTGTTTGATCTGTTGCCAGACCGGATGGCCACAGTTTAGGTGTTGCAGAAACCCTTGGTTTAGGCACATGGTACCTAGCATCCTCACCGCTGATCTCGCTCTGTGCTGTTTCGCAGTGGCATCTGTACCTTGTGGTTGCCACATGTTTTAATGATCTGGTTTTGGAATATCTCAGAAGAGGAAAAAGTCTGTTTGAAAGGCCTCTGGTCTCTCTGCCCTGAAGTGGATGCAGAGATGTCTGTAAGATCCATCTTCACCAGAGTATCTTGCGTGTGGACACTAAGACAAAATCCAGTGTCCCACAGGAAATTGCTCATTCAGGGTGTGTGGGGCAAGGATTGCACTAGGGGGGAAAAGTGAGAGACCTCTGAGATAGCAGCTGTTCTGCAGCAAGGAAGATAGCTTGCCTGCCTTTTTTTTTTTTTTTTCGCGTCTTGCAATAAGCTGGACCATGTTCTTGACATCCACGTGTAGAACCTGTCGTACTTCATGAGACACTCAAGAGTGGTGGCTGAGTGGGATCACAGGGAAAAAAAAAAAAAAAAAAAAGAAATGCTTATCAGTGTCATCTCTAAGTCCAGGATTGTGGTTCAGGAGCAGTTATTCCTAGAGTACGAAGATTTCTCTGGAAATTTCAAGCTCCAGCAGCCACAGAGGTACGGGAGGATCTTGGAAGATGAAGGTGGGGATTAGATTCTCTCATCTGAACTATGCAGAGCTGGTTATGCCCGTCCTGTTTTACTAAGTAGTTTTGCTCGCGCCTGGTGGCAAGGGGTTTTGCTCTTTGGGCTTTCCGTGTTTGTGTGCTTTCCCTTCTCCCTCTTTCCCATCAGCTGCTTCAGGTTTCTGGCAGGAGGGGTCAGCCTTGCTGCAGTCCAGCCTGGCTGGGCTGCGGGGTAGGTGCCGCAGGCAGGGTGGATGTCCCTGGAGCAGGAGTTACTGGTTAGCTGTGCCATGTCAGCAGCTGGGCAGAGTGTGGGAGCTACGTGCAGACACCACATCCCAGAAGACAAACGCTGAACCATTTTTCAGTTTTGATACTCAAAATAGTTGCTGCTATGAATACTAGGCAGCACAGTCCTACCATGCACTTGGTGGTCTCATCTTCAATAACATAGGTCAGTCAGGGGTGTCTAATGAGGTATACATTCACACAGCTGTAGCTACAGTCCATTTGTTTTCTAGTTAATGTGTGAAGCAGTGTCATTAGCATCATTTGATGGCAGACTGTTGTGTGTTAGCTAGTACTGATGCCAGACTCTGGACTCATGGCTGTATCCAACCTCACTTTTGTGAACACAGTGTGAGCCTAGCAAACTGTTCATCTTGGCCGGACTTTCGTCCACACCAACAGCAACCTCTGAATATCTTCTGTAAGGCCAGTGCTCAAGCAATTTTAGTAATTAACCTGAAAGTTCATTCCACCACAGAAGTTCAGTGTGCCCCAGGCCTAGTGCATGTCCTGTTAGACACCAAGAAATTGCCCAAGTGTGTGATCATAAACTTTGTCTTCATCTTTTTCAAACACAGTTTTCCCCCACCCAGAAAAAAAAGTGACTCAGAACTTCTCTATCCCTTGTTTGTCCAAACAAATTAATCTTTGTTAAAGCCACCATGAACTGCAGCTCCTAACTTCGGTCATCCATATCTAAAGCAGTAATTTGTAGTGAGGAGAGAGATGATGTATTGGGATACTAGTACTACCTGTACCATTAACGAGTCTGCTAATGCCCACTCTGTATTCTTTTTCAGAAACCCTTGCTGCACAAGACTACAATGTGGGGAAATCCAGAATGTCCCAGGATAGGGCAAAAAAGCTAAGTAATTTGCTGTCTATTCAGAATAAAATGGAAATGGAGTAAAATAAAGTAGACCTGCCTCAGGTCACACAAAGCAGCTTGATACTGAGTTTAAACTCACAGAGAAAGAAGAAACTAGCCATTTGTGGTAGAAGGTGAGGAGAAGGAACAGGGAGAAAAGGTCAGGTGAAGCAAGAGAGCAAAGATTGAACGGATCCGCCATGGCCTTTATATCCATATGGGATTTACAGCAAGCCAGGGCTGCAGGAGTTCTTTAGACTCCAGAGAAGACCTGTGAAGAGCCACCATTAGCTTGTTCTCAGCACAAATTGTATCTCCCACTAAATTCCTGGTGGCACACAGGACAAAGAATGGGAATTCTGCAGATGCACCTAGTCCTATAACCTGTAAATCGGTTTCTCTTTCACTTGTTACTTCTGCAAGCTGCCCTGGATATATGTATATCTTTTTAAAGAAAATTATTTACATCTTGTATCTCTTGTGTTCAGATCCTATCACACATATTTTTAAGGTATTGTGATACACCATTGGCCATTCCTTCATCTCTTGATGGAAATCCCATCTAAGGCATGTCTTAAAACGTAAGTAGCATACTGACACCAAAGAAAACAGTCTATAATAGTACCCTGTTTTGATGGTTCATTCTGCTCGTTTTAAGCTTTAACATTACTACTCCCAAAACTAAAGGGGAAAAATCATATGGGAAAAGTGTTTCTTGACTGAGATGTGATACAGAAATCCACTCTCTCCAGATGGAGGCAGCACTAGCTTGCATTGCAGCTCAGTGGACCATTGCAGCCGGGCTGCATAGAGTTGCCAGACCTACTTGCTCAGTGGACTCTTCCACAAATACCTCTGCTGCTTTAAAAAATAGTGTGTCAAATGCAACCAGCAAATCCAGTGACCAGCTTTGCTGAGTGGACAATCATCACATGTCATCCAGCATCTGTACCTTGCCTTAGAAGCCTCGTGGACACACGCTGCGCCCCTCCTCTGCACCTACGAAGTCTGTTGTGGAAGCACCGTCCCTCTGGGCTGGTGTCATCTGTTACAGCTTCGTGACTGAGGGGAGCAGCAGATCTTCAGGCTCGGAAACAACCCCTGAGGGCCTGGAAAAGCTTTGCCCCCCCCTCCCTTGTCTCTCTGCTCTGAGAAGTCTGGAGTTTCATGTGCCCTGGTGCCGGGGATTATGCCTGGCCTACTTTCATATACGTGCTTCCAAAGTGGCTGTGACAGCCTCTGTGGGCTTGTATTGCTGAGGCGGTGAAGCTGTTCTCTGCTGCTGTACCTGGGGGCTCGGCGGTGGGCGGCAGGTGCCGCCGGTAGCTCTTGCGTGTCTGAGGGAGCGCAGCCGCTCGTCTCCCGCAGCCGTCTCTGCTGCGTTTGCCGTCCCGGTACACGGTGGCTCTTCCCGCCGGTAGCAGGGCATGCCTCCGCCATGCCAGGCTCCCCGTGGCCTCCGGCATGTTCCCCGCACCAAGCTGCGGGCTGGCTCCCTGGGGAGCGCAGTGCCGAACGTCCACAAGGGATCCTGACCGAACCCTGCCCTTCCCCAAAGCTCTGCGGTTACGCTGCTTAACCGAAAAGCGCTTTCCCCTGGCAGATGGAGTGGGAGCGCGGGGTAGCGATGGTGGAGGTCGCATGACTCCCATCACGTTTCTGAGGGAATTCCAGTAATCGGCCTCTGTTTTGTCTTCCCGGCCGCAATTCTGGGAAGCAGGGGCAGGGGGAAGCCCAGTTTCTTGAGGGCTACTTCGGACCAGATTCAGGATGCTGCTTGTAGGCAGCCGGGCTGGATACTACTGCGCCCAAGATGTAGGTGCTGCGCCCCAAAGACTGTGATCCTTGTTTTCCAGCCTAGGCACCTGGTCTCACTGTAGTGCGGTTAGGCACTTATGCGGGCTGAAGAGGTGTCCTGAGGTAGAGGTTTGGAAATACAGCTTCTGGGGGTGGGGTGGGATGCCTGAGCTGCTCCCACTGCTCAGGGGTGTAAGTGCCTGACATAGAGCCATGTACTAGGTGCCTCCGCACATGCAAGATGTATAGCACTTCTCCCACGTTCCCGGGGGGGAGCTAGAAGGCTGTTCTGCACCTCCCACTGCTGCCTGCTTCTGGGAGCTGTGACAGAAACCGTGAGATCGATAGCAAAAGAGCAGCACAAGTGAAATGCTTGCTTCAGATGCCGAGGGTGGGCGCCGGGCAGGGCAAAGCCAGGGGAGGATGGTGGGCACTGGTGCAAGTGCTCTGTGCAGCTTACGGTGCTGCTCAGCCGTGTAGCTGCGGTTGTGGCCTTCATGCCCGTGTAAGCCTACGTGCTGTTTTAATTAATTTCTTTTAAGCAGGCGGTGGTTGTTCGGAAGGACTTCCAACCATGTCTAAAAGCATACAGCAGGGAGCCAAGAAACCTGTTTATAAAAAAAAAAATAGCCCCGGGTCAGGATGGCTGGCAGCTGTGCCTCCACCGAGCTTGGGCACCAGGCTGGACTGTCTCCCTCTGCATCCTTCTCCCCTCACCGAGGACCCATGTCGCTGCGAGGTGAGGAGGGAAAGCCCAGGGGAAGCAGCCGTGCTGCGGCTGCCCGAGAGGCTGCTGTAACCTGCGTGGTCCTGCCTGTCCGGCTGCAGTTCTACTGCACGCTCATCAGTCTGGGATGGAGCAGCCGCCTGTCGCTGTATCGTTAGGAGCCTAAACTGCGAAAATGGCTGCGTTATTTAAAAGAGGCTCACTAGGGCTTTCAGGGCCTGTGGTGTAGCCCGGGGTGTAGCTACATCTCTACATACCTGGTCTGTCCTCAACCTCCTTGGTCTTTTGGATGCCACCAGTCACACCCCCCAGTGCCCTTTCTCCTCTCTACAGCTCTGCCATGCTTTCTGCTGCTGGTTGTCCTCCTGGTGTCAGGGCTGTTTATTCAAGGCTTTATTTAGCCTTTTGTTACTGCTGTTGTGTCTGGAGAGGACTCCAGGGCGCACTTTCTTGTAAATGACTCCTCTTTTTACAGTCCGTAAATGTAAAGCGAGCTCACCTGTTGTGCCGATCTTCACAGTACCAAGAAATACTGAGTTCTTGAGTTTCTTTCCAACTCTTTCAAGCTGGAAAACTCCTGGGATAGTTTTTATGTTTCGTGGTTGACTATAAATAGCTGTCACATAGCTGTCATTTATATTCCCTGCAGGAGACTTAAGAAAGGGAATGAGGCATCAAACTGCAGCGGTGCGTGATTTCTGTGACTCAGAGCTTTCCTGTGGACTTAAATGCCTTTGATTTCCATCTGTGCCGTGGACTAGGGTCAGCCTTGCCTGTCAGGAGGTGTTGGGTCTGTGCCTGTAGGCACAGCCTGTGCAACCCGCAGAGGTGAGCTGCAGGGATGCGGGGTGCCAGGAAGATTACAGTAAGTGCTGTTCAATCCTTACATCCTTGTTTTTAAAAGCAAAGGTGCAGTGTGATTTAGGTGAAGATGTCTGGTTTGGTTCTTCACTATCGTAGCAAACATTTATACTGTTAGAGCTGTGAATAATGAAGTAGTTTTCCTGTCTTCAAACCAGCTATCTAAGCAGCTGAGGGGAGAGCTATACTCTGTGGAGCAGCTTGGATTTCTAGGGGAAGAGAGGAGAGCGGGGCATGGGACTTCTCCCTGCAGCCGCAGCAGTTTTACTCTACATGTTTGCAGCCCCAAGGCTGCACCGCTCTCCCCAGTCCCTCCCCACTCAGTTCTCCCCCGGCTGGAATGACTTGTCCTAGGTGAGAGATTTTTTTTTGGCTTCTTTTATAACGGTTACAAATTATTTTATTCAGCAGAATGGAAGTGTCAGAGGAATAATACTGGCACTCTGTTCCCAAACCGCCGTAGTGAGCCCGACATGAAAAATGTACAGGCACAGGCAGAGCTCATCTGTTGTTTTGACAGTCTTCGGGGTCATGCAAGGTTCTGCACCGGAGTGCGAGTTTCATGTGGTTGGAGGGGGTTTTGGCTTCTGCTGGAGGTGAGACTGAAACCTGATGAAGCGAGTCATCAACAACTCCGCAGATGCTGGCACCGCGGCAGGAAACAAAAGCAGCTTTTTCCCCTCAGCAGCATGTTCCCTGGCTCCTCGGCAAAGATGGTACGTGCTGGCCTGCATTAGCCCTGCCCCCCTAAATCACATCGTTTCCTCCCCGCAGGCGAGCGACCATTCCCCTGCACATGGCCCGACTGCCTTAAAAAGTTCTCCCGCTCCGACGAGCTCACCCGGCACTACCGAACCCACACCGGCGAGAAACAGTTTCGGTGCCCCCTCTGCGAGAAGCGGTTCATGCGGAGCGACCACCTGACGAAGCACGCCCGCCGCCACACCGAGTTTCACCCCAGCATGATCAAGCGATCCAAAAAGTGCAGCTCCAGCAGCTCCTTGTGAAGGCAGGGCTGGCCCGGGGAGGGGAGCGGGGGGGAGGCGAGCTGCGGCGAGGATGCAGGCAGTGGTGCCGGTTGCCCTCGCCGTCCGAAAGCACACATAGCCAACATTTAAAAAAAAAAAAAAAAAATTAAAATAAAAAGTACTCCGTGCCCCTCTCCCCGTACTCCACCTCCCCACCCTGCGCTGGGAAGAGCGGTCTGGAGCAAGTGGACTGCGGGGTGAGAGGAGGGAAGGGATGGCCAGCAGAGGAGGTGGTCACCTCCTCTGATGTAAAGCATTGATGCTGGTGTACATATGTCTGACTGCCATGGTCTGGCCTATGCCACCGCAGTAGCGTGACCCCAAGGTCTTTGTGATTGCCGTGTCATGAACATGTTTCGTTGAACAGTGTAATGCTGCTTGTATTTAGAGTTTGTCAAGTAAAACCGCTTTCCAAGTCACATAAGTAACTCTCAGATAGAAACTCCATAGCACATTGTAGAAGTGGGTTTACTTCTGTCTCGGAACTATCCTGCATTTAAAAAGACTGTTAAGAGAAACATTACGTATGTTACTAATAGCATCTGATTGATATACTGAGATAAGGTGAATTTATACTCAAGAAGGCCCATTAAGTAAAAGGGTCTTTTTATCTTTTCTTTGTATTAACTATACTTTTGAATATAAGCTGCACTTTTCCAGTAAAAACATGTATAATTCAAGAAGATACTTAAAGCAAAAAACCCCCACAACAGCTCAGTCATTTTCTGACCATATGTGTATTTAGCTCTGTTATTCACTTACCTGGAAAAATACAAATCAGCCTAGATAATGTGGTGGGGATGTGGGAGCAGAAGCATACGTCTCTCAGTTGATCCTATACTTTTAATCTGTCAATAAATACAGTACTGTACTATAGAAATGCCACTAACAGTGCTTTATTCTGCTGTGTTTTGTTTGAATGGATGCATAACAGCAGCCACCATCTTTATAAACTGCTGCTTTTTTAAAGGCTTTTTCTCTTCCTACACTTGCCTTAAAGATTTATTGTTTTCATACCCTTGCCTAACTCCTGCGGCATCCTATGGGAGTTGTGTGTGCTTACAGACAGGGTAGACCTTTGCTTAAGAGCACTCTGCTAATGGAAGCAGCAGAAGTTACAGTAAGGAGCACTTTGGAAGGGCTCCTGTATCTCTTGATCGCTGTTTCTGTAGAGTATGGGGGGAAAACCATGAGCTAATTGGAAATACAGCACAGAGGGTGTGTCGCAATACTCCTTATGACATAAGCTTCTCTTGGTACTTTGTGTTGTACCCTTATCATGCATGGCACATCGAACACTGATAAAGGCAATATTACTTTTATTTTTAAAATAGTTTATGCTCTTTAGGAGGAGCAAAACAATCACTGAAGGAAAACTTTAAGTCATGGTCATTAGCTGAGTATTTCTTTTTTTTTTAAATGTTAAAAGCATGAACTGTTAAGAGGTTATTGGTGATTATTTTTTTTTCCCTCCCCAGCTGCATAAAGGGGGGAGAATTCTGTTTACACGTTATTTCTTCCAGAAACATTCTTCTCCTATTCGGTTTTTACCCCTTCCTCCAGAAGAGGAACGGGAGGTGCAGCCCTACTATAGAGATTTAGGGACAAATTCATCTCGTGAGTAATCACACTGAAACCCAAAGTGTTTCCACTGCAGATGAATTTAGGTCATCTTGTAAAATTCTGTACATAAAAAATCTTGTTAGTACACCTGCAATTACAGTATCTTACTGTTTTACCTGATAAAAAGCTTGCTTCCTAGAAATGAAAATAAAAATATTAGAGAGAGTGTTTTCTTCTACAGTTGTATTAGTCTTTCAGCATTAGAAATCAGTTTGCATATCGTGTTTTTACCTGTGTAGTTCATGATAAATTCCGTCTATGTGAAGAGAACTGCTTTTAAGGCATTGGGGATATTGAGTAGTCTGTGGAGTAAAAAGGGATGTGTTTTCTTCAGTGAAGACATCAGGAAACCAAACACACTTTCTACCTCTGTTTCAGCTTTTTGAAACATTTCTTTAGAAACCAAACTTTTAATTTCTGGTGTCCAAATTGAGTCGTAGAGACATACGTTCTTCCTAATAAAAATAGGTAGCCTTGGTGTTTCTTTTGATCTAGAAATACAGAAAGTGTTCTCCTTACCAGTACTGTTAATGCTGCCTTGTTGAGTAGGGTCAGGGCCACATGTAGCCTGGTGAGATTCAAAGGCACATGCACATTCATCTTCATTCTTCTCTTTGAAGATCATGCAAAATTTTGAGTCTGTCCTGTAGTCTGGATTGTTGCCATTTTGTAGGACAAACACAGCACGTGGAGAATTAGGGCCTGATCCTGTGAAATACAAGACACCCTTACATCCTATCAACCACAATGGGAAGCCACAGCTGATAAGCAGCTCCTAAATCAGTACGTAGGTGTTTTGGTCACTTAGCTACCAGGATTAACCTATACATGGAAGTCAATGGCCAGATTTATGGTTTCCATCTTGTGTATTTGGGGTAGAATGCACATTTAAAGAAACGTTGTCATTCCTGCAAAGGCTGAAAGAACGAATAGGCAGGGGGTCCTTTGGTCCATGGGACAATGGGATGTACAGGCACATGTGATCATTGCATGTGACAAGATCCTGTTTCTGAAAAAAACCCTTCCTAAATGGTAACCCATTTGCTGTAACATATGCTGTATTTCAGCACTGGACAGGTGGGATTAATGCAATCATTAACCACTAACAGAATACATTGGAAATAATCAGGTTTGGAGATTTTGTTTTATTGTTTTGTTCATTTGGGGTTTGGGTTTTTTTTCTTTTGGTAAAAGCAGACAATGGTTCTAACGCATAAAACAAACTGCAGGTTAGTTCTTTGCATCTTGAAGGTAAGTTTTGAAGAGTGTTGCAAGTGTTGGAAAAGAAAAGGAATATCAGGTTCTCTAATACCGTATGTACTTGTACTATTTTGGAAATACTTAATAGTGCTGCAGTTAGGACAGCTCTTCTCCTTGGTTAAGGAAGTCCTTTACTATAGAGAAGTCATGGCTTTAAAGGTATAGCTATATAACATATTTTGTTTTTGAACAGTTTTTCATGACCTGTATTACAGATCCTTTTCAGTTTGCAGATGGACTTAGCCCAGCATACACCAGACTGGACACATACTTCAAAATGCTGTTTTACAGAGTAGTGTGATCTGTAACACTGTAAAGTACCAACTTCCAACAGTTCAATCAGTTTTATTTTTGTACAGTATTCGTATCCTTTATAAATTATTTTGCTGTCCTGTTTTTTAAATCACATGAAATTGTAAAAAAAAGAAAAGGAAAAAAAAATAGGCGTAGATGTTTTTGTACATATGTATATATATTGTCCAAATAAAGAAAAAAGGAATTAAAAAAAAAAAAGTTGTTTTGAATGGTGGGAGTCAAGCAGTGGTCATGTAAACCAGTCTGAATGATTATGAAGAAAATATTGCACACGATGAAATCCATGAGTTGAGTGGTGTATGAACCAGCTTCAAAGGTCTTGGTGTTGCTAGTCATTATTTAGCCTGGGTCTTGTTTCTCTACTTTTCCCAGGTGTTTTCACAGGTACTCTTTCTGCTGCTACTGCAGGGAGACAGAGACACAACTTGCAGTGGGGTAAATGTGTCCCCTCACCAGCATGCTCCGGCTCCAAGGAAGTCTCTCTCCCATTGCTCAGTGGCTTTTGAGCTCAGACTGGTGCTGTCCCTCAAGCTAGTCATGCTTCACCCTGCACAGCCACACTGCTGCCTTGAGATTTCCATGGGTTTGCAGGGATTGCTGGCGTAAGGAGAAAAAAAACATCCGCTCAGCCTCTGAAGGAGGGAAAGGCAAGAAAACCCATGCCAAAAAAAGATCACTGACTTTTACCATCCCTGACATTACGGTTGCTGAAAGCAACTACTTACACGAGCTAACTTAACCTGGTACGTGGGAATGGTGCTAGGGTGTGTGTGACTGCAAGATAAGACCCTGGACCGAAAGAACGTGTAACCCTCCAGGAATGCAGGCAGAGATGGAGGGGTAGAAGTGTGCCGTCTGCATCTAGAACAAAACTTGTAAGCAGCATCCAGATTTGATGCCGAGTTGGAGTTTTCTGCCCTCTGGTCGGATGGCCAAAGGACAGATACAACAAACTCAGCATAGGGTTTTCTTTTTTTAGCTTGTCATTGATTTTAGGAATAAGGGACACGGGGCTGTGGCATTGGCCTCATTCCCCTGTGAACCCACCATAAAGGACTTTCCATAAATTTATCATTCTTCACCTTAAACCCTTTAATATTTGTCTTTAGTGCTCTAATTGGAACAGCTATCAAAATCTTCCTAGTGTAGAGAAAGCCTTAGCCTTAGGAGGATGTTTCTAGCCATTGAGATCTAATACAGTCTGCAGAATAGTCTTGCCAGGAGTGATGTAAATTTTGGCTGGAATAGATATAACATGTGAAGACTGGGTGCATCTCAATGGATGCTGGCAGCCTTCAACAGTGACATGGGCCGGTGTGACCCTGAACACAGACCAACTGATTCAGAGACCACAATTCCTACAAGGTGAATTTTCATTTCTTCTCTCTGCTGAGGACAGAAGAAAGGAAACATGCCATAAAATTACATAAAAGTCCAGTTAAATGCCTGCAGCATGGTTCAGAAAGCCGCATGCAAGGGTGGCTTTCTGAACCTGCCTGCTAGGGTGACTAGAATGACTTTCACCTCCATGGGAGTCTAAAACAATCTTGTTCAGCACTCACTTCAGAGCTAAGGAGTGAGTGAGGTTTCCCTTCTGCATCAGAGCTCCATAACAACCACTACATTCTCAATGGCTTTTGCTTTGGAAACAAAATCTCTTTCAGGTTGAGCACTTCACACCTCCCAGCCACATCTGACAAATTACATCAACAATAACTTAACACAAAGTCACAATTTTCTAACAATGTACTTACCCAAGTCCTCTTTAAGGGACTGCCTTAAAGCAGGGGGGAAGCTTTCCCAATGGCAAGAATTTTGCAGCTACCGTGCTTTCAGTGCCATGCTCTCCTCAACTGAGAAACTCCATGTCCCCTAAAATACCTCCTCAAACACTTCCACAGGTATTATGGAAATCTTCCCATTTCAAAAAGGGGAGGTCTTGACTGGCATCAGTTCTAATCCTTAATAGACGCTTGTCTCTCTGTTATTACACACTGTATTTTTCCAGTTCATGTATCTCGGTATGGAGCTCATGTGTGCCTTTCGGGATGAGAGACAGTGGAGTCCCTATTGCTTTCAGCTTGTATTTTTGAAGTTGCTACAACCGTTACTGGTTTTTACTGGCTTGTGGCCCACGGTTGAAAACTGATAGACATCCTTTTGCTTTTCATCTCAAAAGCCATCACTCTCGGTTTCGGTATTTTCTGTTGCCTCTTAGGCCATGTAATTCTGATCAAAGCAACACCTGGATGTCTGCACAGCTGAACACAAGGTACAAAGAAGTGGAGCTTGTAAACCACAGGACTAGGAGAAAGGATCACTGAGTAAATAAGGACAGCTTACCATCCCAAGATCCAAGGAAGCCCTATGGGAATTCAGAACACGTGGAGAAAGAAACGAAAAAGCACAGACAATATCAGAGCCCTCCCGACATTGTGCTAAAAAGGTGTACAGGAAAGTCTTGGGCTCTCCAAATGGTCTTTTCTTCCTCTTCTGGCTAATGGGCAGGGGCCAGAAAGACAGCAGCAGACATTTCAGGAGACGTAGATGTAGGTTACATCAGAGGTCCCTGGAGAGACCTCATATAGTGCTTTGGGCTCTTCTGCTGTTAACCATTGCTTCAGTGGCCTTGAATAATGTTTCCAAGTAGAAAAGACTTTTGAGAGCCTATGAAAAGCCATGCATAACTGCTCTGTCAAAAAACACAAGGCCAGGGAAAACCACAATTGTGTTATTATTCTGTGCAGTGCTGGTGGTAAATCACTGCTTTTGTTTTATTGGATTACAGAAAGACAATCCAGCCCTTACCTAGAAGCTGAGCTACATTCAGCTCTTATGTCCAATGAACCCTTTTTTTCAGGGATGTAATTTTTTAACTGAAACATTTCAAGGGGGACAACCTTACTGTAAACTCCTTCAAACCGAAATAAAGGAAATTCTCCCAATATAACTCACTCCAATAATTTTTCATGAGCATACTGATTTCTGACATACTGGTGCTTGAGGAACTGCATACACACTGAAGGCTGTACCACTTTAATTATACTGGCATCAAACCAGTATATTTTATACAGCAAAGTGTATTTTAAATACTACAAAAGTTCCGACCAAAAAAATCCTTCATGAACAGCAAAATTGGGCTCAGAAGCAGACAAAAAGTGGATCCAGGTTGCTCAGCCACTGGGCCCATGGCAAACTGCAACATCAGTGGCTTTTCACATCAACAGAGCTTTCAGCATCATTGCAGCAGTGCAGAGTGGTGCTGATACTGTTGGTGGTGTCTGAGAGCAAGTCCCTTTGCACTTCTTGTGCCATTCATCTGCTTTGGATTTAATCTGTGTTTGTAATTCTTCAGGAAACCAACAACAAAAAAACCCCAACCAACCAAAAAAACCTTTGTTTTCCATGAAAAAGCTATTACATGACCCAAACTGAGGTAAACGGTGTTCGTGGATTGCAGTCAAAATCAAGCTGCATAATGTTGACAGTCTACAGCTTTGGTTACAAACTGGAGAAGGGGGAATCGGAGTCTTTTGCCCCTGAAATTACATGATCCCTATTACCTTAAAGCATGTATTCACTTTGAGCCATCCATATTGCATGTTACCTGTGCCATCTTCTGCTCTCTGTTCTTTTCCAAGGCTCCTTAATACCTTCTGCTACCATCTTCTCAGTTATGATCTGTTCCCTCCTCCTTGCCTCTAACAAAAAGAGCTTTTTCCACTATGGTGCATGGCTCCCTATCCCCATGAATTTTGTCATTCCTTTCCAGCTTACTTGCCATGTTCTCATCTCCATGCTTCCCAAAGAGGTTTTCAGTCTGCGAGCAGATACCTTGCTCTTCTATGAATTGGGCCTATTTGCCAAGATTTCATGTAGCTCCAGGTGCAATAGTTGATACAAATAATTAGCAATACTAAACTCTAGCTAATGGCACGCATAATGTCATGTTTTGAGACTAACATACACCGTTGTGGGTTAACCCCAGGCAGCAGCTCAGCCCCAGACAGCCACTCACTCACTCTCCCGCAGTGGGATGGGTCAGAGAATCAGAACGGTAAAACTGGGAAAACTCCTGGGTTGAGATAAAGACAGTTTAATAGCTAAAGCAAAAGCCATGTGCACAAGCAAGGCAAAACAAGGAATTTGTTCACTACTTCCCACCAGCAGGCGGGTGTTCAGGCATTTCTCCAGAAAAGCAGGGCTCCACCACACATAGCAGTTACTTGGGAAGACATAACTCCAAATGTTCCCCCCTTCCTCCCCCAGCTTTTACTGCTGGGCATGATGTCATATGACATGGAATACCCCTTTGGTCAGTTGGGGTCAGCTGTGTCCCCTCCCAGCGGGTAGACTTCTTGTGCTGGTGGGCAGTGTGAGAAACAGGAAAGGACTTGATGCTGTGCAGGCGCTGCTCAGCAATAGCTAAAGCACCTCCTATGTTACCAATGGTGTTCTGGCCACAGCCCCAAAACATAGCCCCACTCAAACTACTATGAAGAAAACTAACTCTATCCCAGCCAAAACCAGTACAACTGTCAAAAAAACATTGGCTTAGTGGGGGTAATAGATCAACAGGAGGACGACTGGACAACTGGGGAATTACTTTGAGAGCAACTAGGGAGCAAAAGAATAGTGGAGAAAAGCTGGTGGAATTTGGTGGAAAGCACAGAGATGGAACCACTGGCAGGGGATGGCACCACTGGGAAAGAGCTGAGCCACAGGAAAGGATGTCAGCAGGTAGGCTGCTACAGTGCTGGTTATCACCTCTTTCACCTTCTGCCTCTGCTGTTGCTACTTGCCATTATTTTTCTGTGCTTTCCCTGCTGGCTTTCAACACTGCCACAGTAGTGCCTGAAAAGCTTTCAATGGCTAAACACATCTGGTTCCTGTACCCACCTCTCCTCTCCCTGTTTAACAGTTCAGCCTTGTCAATAGCTAAAGTTAGCACTGAAGTAAAATGAAGATTAGTAACTACTAAATCACCCCCTGCATACAAAACACTGCCTTTCATCCAGGCTGTCCTAATATACAAAGGACAGCTGGATCACTGAGCCTTACAGAAGCGTGGCTTTTGGCAAGCCTAGTCTTTGAGTCCAACAGCAGAGAAACATTCCTGTGATTTTCAGACGTTCAAGGCTGGGACAGAGGGAGGATTTTTCTTGGAGCGGAGGTGGATTTAATTCCCTTTCCCATCTCCTTCCTCTCCAAATTATGATGTACTGAATCCTGGTTTTATTCTTAATTAGCAAGGTACTGGGGAAAAAAAATGCTTCTGTAACAAAAAGTTCTAGGAAAATTTATTTTGGACATTGTGTTTCAGTGAGTCAGAACTGAAGAGAGTAATTCTGGCTCAGAGTTATTTACAGTAAAGCTAGAGTGCCAAGGTTCCCCCTCGCTTCCCGCGATGTAGGTCTCCTGCCAGACACCTCCCATCAGATATCATGCCAATCAAATCAGAAGAAACTACAGCATACCTTTCAAGAAGCAGGCCAAATAAAGACAAGAGTGAGGACAGGGAAATGGTGCGTGCAACATCAAAACACCTTCCATAAAATGACAATACATTTTGATGCAGAGTTACTAGGTATTGCTGAGCCAACATAGCCCTTCTCCTCAGTGTGGTGCTCCTTTCCCAGCACAGGTGGTGCTGAAGATTGTGGGGTGCAGTGACAAGGGAAGGAATTATGCATTGTGTGGGACCATCCCTTAGGCAACCCCTGGGGACAGCCTGTTCAGCTTAGCTGAACGCTAATTTAGGTGAACACTGAGCATCTTGAATTATGGACCTCCTTCTCACATCCTTCCCTCCCCGAGACAAACCCCACTATCCAAAGCCTAAGCATGGACAGCATAGACAGTATCAGACAACATGTTAATGTTATGCAAGTGTTTGTAAAATAGAATGACAGATTTCACATCTTACATACCTGCTCTAACACTTTGCTTTCAAGAAGACACCATGGAATGGCACGGGAATTGGGCAAGGAGGATGAAAATTAAGGCCTATTAGTAAGAGATGTTCAGAAAATTAAGCAGCCTTGCAGTGCAAGGGAACAAGCAGGAAACTGCAGGCTCATAGAAGAAACCCAAGTCAGTTTCCACAATCCATAGGAAACAGTGTTTGAATATCATCCAGAAGCTTCTAAAAAGGAAGCATCAGCCAGAGAACTTAGTAACAAGAGGGAGCATCTTGGCATGAACCATACACAAGAGCCTCTAGTAGCGTTTAAGTAAAATTTGCCATCAGGCCTGGAGCAGGTGCCTATCCTGGCCTCTGAAGAGCACCTACCACACTTTTCAGTAAGCATCCTGCAGCCCAGACCAGCTCTGTGTGTTTCATCAGCTCTCACTAACTCCAAAGCCTGGAGAATAGATGTTCCCAGTCAGCAACAGCCTTAACAGGCCTCATTTATTTTATTTCTAATAAAAGTCCAAGCTTCATGTAAGCATGTTGAAAGCACTGTAGCTGTGCAAGGGTCCCTCATTCTAATTTGCTGCTTCATCCAGTTAAGCAATGACTCCTAGTTAACAATAATGTACATGCACCAGTGCGGTTTACAGTCACAAAATACAGTTAAAGGTGATTTATAAGTGCTTGTCAGTATTTGGTTTCTCAAGATCTTTTTATTTCTCACAGCAAGTCACAATTTCCATGCTGCTTCTCTCTGTCTCAATACATAAGCAGACACAGATGTTTGTCAGAACTGCAGATGGTGGTGGAAGAGGATCTTTGCCATAGTCTTCAGCTGGTCTAAACAACAGGGAAAAGTACCTATTTTTGGAGAAAGCTCAATTTATACTTCAGCTGTCAGGACTATTTAGGGTCTTTCCACTTCTACATTTTTGAGAGGTCCTGCCTAGTCAGCAGGAAAAGTTGGATACTACATGTATATTTAACCTAAACACCCCCTTATCCCCCCCTGCTCAAAGTTACAGTGAAATTCATTCCATGGGTTTTTATAGCCAGAATCCCCAAGGAGCTGAATAGAAGTAGCAAAGCATGAGGAACAGCAAGAAAGCTGGCAGCACGGAAGGGGCCTATATGCAGGTAAGGAATAGCTAAATAACACTGTAGCTACACTGAGCAACTCGGTGTGGATTTTCATGACTGAATACACTATCCCGTTCAAAAGACCTCCTTTTAAGCCAGAAGGTCTCCGTTTGTGGACAGGATGCACCTGTCACACAAATTAGCAGGTTACTAATGGGAACGGGTGTGGGAGGCACACAGTCATGTTGTATAGCCCATCTGCAAATAGCAATGGCTGCTTTTATATACTGAGTTTGTTTTATGGTTCCTGTTTTGAAGGCTTTAGCTAGCAGAGCTGCTAGATAGTGAGGCTCTGTAGATCAGAAACATGACAGTGGTACGGTTTTGCAGCTCATTACACTGTCTGGGGTAAGTTAATATGAATGACAGTGTCATATTAAGATTGTAGCCAGACAGGTCGAAATCAGGACCTCTGGTCAATAGTTGACAGACCTCCAAGTAAAAAGCAAACACCCACAAGGCCATCATTCTCTTCACTTGTGCAGTGTGGCAGGCACGTATCCAGAAGACATCGTCTTTGAGATGGGATCTGAAGTGCCATCCTCTTGCAATAAGTCAGACTTACATTTCATACCTCAGCCTGAAACATGAGAAAGGAACTGAACTCTAGGAAGAAATCCCATGATGTTCTAAGATGACAGCATTAAGAATAGATAGCCAGTGTTGTCTAGCCATAGAAAAACTCAGTCCTGACACATGTTCATGTAAGTAGTTTCACTTAGACACTGAACACAAATTGCACTTTTCATATAGTGATCCTCAGAGACTAAGCAGAATGTTTCCATTCAATTAAAAAAAAAATTAAGCATAAAGAACCCAAGTATTTTGAAGATCAAAGAACACATTTAAAACCCAGATCTTGCAATAGCATGGACAGATAAACCTGAAGCCTCAATTAGTCGAGGATACTCTCCTGGCACACTCAATCCTGGGACCACAGCCCAAGTTTCCACTCCTTTAGTTCTTCTGTCAAATATTTGCGTATGGACGCTAATCCTCACAGAACTTATTCCAGGAACTCATTTCACAGTCAGACAGACCTCCATTGATCAACAGCGGCCTGCAATATAAGAATGTGTAGTTCTCTATTCCTTTAAAGGCTCATCTATTCAAAACAAGAATTACAGTACTTAACTTCTAATACCCGAAACCTTTCAGATCCTAGCTTAATTCTGCAGTGGGTTATTTTATTTCTAACATTCTAACATAAAAAGCCTGACATTATCAATTCTATTGGCTAAGTTCATTGACAGGATGCTGCTAAGAAAAACTCCCACTCAAAATCAATTGGACACAGAATTTTCTGTAAAATTCTATTGAATTACACTCCTCCTGTGAAAACAAGGATACTGCGTATTTTCAGATGGTGTCCTGGGACTCAATCACTTTTACATACATTTTACATACCAATCAGTTTCCATTTCTTTACAAATCATACTCTTCACAATTCAGCATTAATTTTTTTTATAGTTAACTAAATAACTGGTGCTTAATTTTAGGTATTCAGCATTCTGTTGAGAACATCCACTTTCAAATGCTTAACAGTTATGGCCAAAATCCCACCAATGAATTTTATGGCTATCTGTTGAAAATCCACTGCATATACAATCACTCCAATGCAGCTGAACCCTTGTAAAAAGCTGTCATGACCCGGGCTGGACAGACCAGGGAGTCGTGTTAAATTCGGAATTCCCTCAGGCTAAATTAAGGTGAAATGACACCAAACGATGAGTTTTATTCATGGCAGAAGCAACCTGAACTTGTGAGCCCTTAACAGCAGGTGCGGGGATTTCTCACAGCAGGAATTGGCATGGAACTGCCTCAGTGACCCGTGTAACCTGCGGTAACCATACACATCAGTTCAGGGAAGGCAATAAGGAGATCCCTCCCGCTGGGTCACGAGGTTCAGAGCAGACCCCCTTGCTTTCTAGACTCCTTCTCAGAGAGGAGCCCAGGGGCGGCTGGATCTGCTCTTAGTCCCAGACTTGGTCAGCGGTTGATGTCTAAAGGGATGAGTTGTGGGGGTTATGGAAAAGGAAGAAGAAAGGGAGAACAGGACAGAGACAAAAAGAAAGAGAAAGATTTCACCGGCCCTGGGTTCGGCGTTGGTCCCACCAGCCGAGGGGTTCCGGGTCCTGTTCTGGAGTGCACGCAGCTGGGGCTTCAGTTTGTGTCCTTTTATCATCTCCTAGCCCCTACTTCGTGTGGGCAATCGAACTCATTAGGCTAATTAGGTGTCTGGGCACTCGAACTCATTAGGCTAATTAGGTGTCATGCATGGTTTGTGAGCCTTTGGGCTTGGGGGTCGATTGGGGGGTAACTTCCCCTTCCCTGCAGACCTGAGCTGCCCTGCCCAGCATGTCAGAACAGGGCACTGTGCACCCTCCGGTGGGACCTCCCCCTCCTGCTGCTGATGTCCAGTGCTGATGGGCTTCCTTTCACCTGTGGTTCCTTGCTGTGCAGGGTTCTTTATTATGCAGAGTTCTTCTCAAGCAGAACTTGCCCCACCACAATGTTTGAGACATTAACTCTTTCAGTCTCTCACAAAAGCCTCCTGATTTTAACTTACATGTGAAATCAGCAGGACTACTTATCACCAAAAAGTTTCACTTGAAAAAAAAAACCAGGAAGTTATATATTGCTTAATTTTACTTCTGCAAGCTAACTAGCTCATTGTTTCAAAAAAACCTGGCTCTTTGTCAGTCTCCTTGCTGAGAGAGACTTGCTAGAAAAATAAAGACCTTATCCTTCCAGGAATACAGAATGGAACATTAGCTCAAAAATAATAAATAACAATAATAAAGTATATTACTCTAACAATAACATATTCTTTATATTAACTTTAGGTATATTTTCACAAAAAAAACCAAAAAACCCAAGCACAGCTACTTACAAACCATTCCCTTCCTACACATCATCTTCTTCATTCATTTCCATTTCAATAGGAAAAGTTTGGAGAACATGCATAACTGTGTTAGGAGAACACTATTTACCAAAAGCAAATTCCAATTTTTGGAAAAAACACACACAAACAAACCAACATCCCACTGACACAGAATTAGTCCAATATAACCTAGAAGCATTAACTGTACTTCTGATGCTACATTACTGACAAAACAGCAAAACACAAGAAAATTCCATTTTATTTAGAACTACTACTGAGAAAAAGTAGGCTCTTTGGTGAAAGAGGCCACTTTGAAACATCTGAAACAAAATAATGTGCTTCAAATCTGTTACACTTTTATACCTTTTAAGAATCAAAGTTCTTAATTATCAATTTTTTGCAGGTTCTCATCCTTCACAATTTTTGAAGTCTTGAAAGCCAGATGTTCCAAAAAGTTCTAGAAAAACATTATATATTTTTTATATATATAAATGTATGTATGTATCACTGTTCATCCATCCTTCCAAGTCGCCGCCGCCGCCTACAGAAAGACTTTAAGTTCCATTTGTTTGCCTCCAACATAAAAGGTCCATTGTAGACAAACAACACCGTCATCTTGTCATTGTAAGTGAGATTCTGCAGGAGCTGGTGAAAAACACAAAAACCAAAGTCAAAATAGCTAGAAGGCATGTTCCTCATTATCTAAAAATGGTGAAGGAGGTCTGCATAAAGCCTTAGATCTCAAAGGTTAATATAGCAGGATTATAACCTTTCTGACAGATGATGCATATTTATTCCTAGAAATTCCCCAAAGAGACTCCTCATTCTTCAGGCAATTTCCATGCTTCACTATTCCTACTACAAGAAAATGTTCATATCTAATCTGTACCTTCTTGCTGCAAATGAGGTCATTACTCTTTTGCCATATCTACAATGGGCAGGGAGTATTGGTTATTTTTCTTTTTTGCCAGGGCAGGGCAGGAGGTGGAGTTAACGTGGGCACAATTATTACATCTCTATTCAACCTCGTGCTTCTCTGAACTAAGCAATTTCCATTAGCAGAAACTCAAAACTGTCAAAACTTCTTAAAAGTTGCACTGCTGTCTTCTGGAGTAACTCCAGCCACTGTACTAATTTTCCAAAGTGTAACAGCCAAAACCAGACACTTACCATAGTCCAAATCTTATCAGGCGCAAGCCCAGCAGACATGTCATGGAAGCTGTAGGGTTATCTGCAGTGCTCAGGATGACTTTTAGCAATTTACTTGCAACTGACATTCAACTTGTCACCCACCGTAAGTTCTCTCTCCCCAGTCATTTAGGCATTTATGCCTTTGACCAGATGCTGCTGTTGATTTTTCACACTTAAATACCAAGTCCTATGCTTGTTCTGTGCTGAAATGCATCCTGTTTTCAAATAAAGTTACCTAATCTAAGATTGTTTTGAATTCTAATCTTGCTCTACAGCAAAGAAGCATTCACTCCCAATATGGTGATTATTTGCATGTTTAATAAATATAATCTGTTTCAGCATAGATTAATATTGAAAATACTGATTTTTCAAACCCAAGACTCATCTACTCCTTCTGACAGTGAATCACAACTATTCAGAATACAATTTTCCTAATCAACTCTACTGCATATTAATCTATATCGCTTCCCCTCTGTAGCTTGCTTAAAAATACAGCCGGGAAAAGTGTCAACATACTGAAAAAACCCCATGGTAACAGTTTTTCCTGTATCCACTGGATACATACACAGAACTTAGCTTAGTATGACAATTTGTCATACTGTCTAGTATGTGATTACATACTTGCTTTCTAGTAAGTGATGACATATAGCGTAGGCTCAGGAACTGCAGGTGAGCCGCTGGCACAGACGAGTCTGGCTCTCTCCTCAGCCTGCTCTGTACTGCCTTTTAATTACCCTCTGATGCAGCCCACTCAAACTATCTCATTGGCTAAAACCTTTACATGAAGTGCTACCTCAATAATGTTCTTTGTGGTAGGTCATTACAACTTCACTGTGTCAACTGTGGTGACCACCTACTTGCAGTTGAGCAGGGAGTAGGGGAGAGAGAGGGAAGAAGAAATACCTTCAGCCACCTCTTCGTAATGCCATCTCTCACTGCTGAAAGTGGTGCAACACATTCCTTCATCTTCCTCTTACCATAATGTTAAATGGAGGGGTTTTTTTGTAAGCCTCTGAAATTTCTTACTTCTGCTGTCTCATTTTTACTCTGATTTTTCTGGTTAGCTCTGCATGCTCAATTTTCTGCCTTCTCTATTCTTAGCATTTGACAGTGAGCTCAACTTCTAAAACAGACTCTGAACCCTAGACTATCATCTTCTTCAGTTCCTCATATGTGGGAAGTATTATAGTTAGTAGAGCTACCTCTATCCTTTCAACATCCAAACCACTCTCCTGTTTCTTGAAGTAGGAGAGAGCACAGAAAAGCAGATCCAATGAGAGAAATTGCAACAAGACAGAAGGGGACAGATAACACACAGAACAAAAACGAAGTAATGTGGACAGGAAATGACCAAACTGTGTGGAGGTAAGTAGACTGCAAGATCAGAAGGAACAACATGCATCACTGTCCTCCTATTTTCAGTCAGGTAAACGCTGTAGGTGACTTTTCTCAGGTCCTTCAACTGCTATTTGCAGGAAAGAGTAGCACACACCAGCCAGATTTTCTAAAATACAGTGAAGTATGGGATGCAGGAGAACTGGTATCTTAATAAAATGCATACAGCCCGTTACTGAATGCTTGCCTTCTCGGTCTACAAGTAACCTTTCCTGGTTCAACGTGTCTTGGATCAAGTTGAACACAACATTAGTCTGTGTTAAAGGCGCAGGTGAACAGCCACCCTACTTACTAGTCCTTTCAAGCCACAGCATCACATCACCATGTCACTTAGTAAGTCAGTTATAATTTTTTTTATTTTAACAGAAGAGCACAGTTAAGCACTGGTCATTCTTCACTGAAAAGCCCTCTTCAAGACATTCTCCATGGAGCATAGCACTGGCCTTTCCTGAGCTTCTAAGTCTCAGATTATTACTTGAATAGTTTTCCCCCATTAATATGGGACTCCTCTAGTTCTTTTGATATCAGCAGCACTAGCCTGTTCCAGTATCATTATCCGAATTGTTTGGAAGCTGGTCTCTGCTACAATCCCAATTCTGTGTGAGCTAGAGGCATTACATTTGACAGGTTTGTTACATGGTACCCCTATCCACTGGTAATTAACTTGTGATACTTCCACAGGGGCCACAATTCCAGAATATGTTTAGGAAAAGATGAGCCTTGGTCTAAGTTGTCTGAATTCCTGCCAGGACTGTCCTTAAAATGGACAAATTCTCTCACAGTAATATTAAGTATAATTAAGTTCTTAGGTAAACCAGAGATAAGTTGTACAGTGTATACAGGATTATTATCACACAGAACTCAACTCTCTTACACATTAAACTTTCAATTTCATTTTATGCCACATACCTTTGGTGTAATAAAGAAGTACTGAGATGTGCTTTCTTTACAAGCAGTTTTCACAACCAGTTCAAAAACTCTTCTCTCATTCATTGGATCCATTCCCTAAAAGAAAAAAGAAAAAAAAAGTATGTTATCTCCACTATGTCATAAGCATCTATATAGTAAGAGGTTATATACTGCACTATTGAACCTCACCTGATTTATTTCATCTACAACCCTGAAAGGACATCTGTTGAGTTCCTGTAGAGCCATCAGGTACAACATAGTGGAAACACTTTTCTCACCTCCACTCTGATGATATGGAGTCAATTCATGAAGTTCAGTGCTACGGTGGAATTTGACTCTAATGCGAATCCCGTACTTATCATACTCCTCCTATAAAAGCCAGTATCTGTTAAATTCAGTTTCTCTGTACTACAGCTTATTTGATAATGACATGCAAATTAAAGGAAAATTATGTCAAGTGTTCTACAGGGGTCTACAAACTACTCAGGTTTGACTTAAGATATTAATTCAGTTTCATATATTTTCCTTAACTCTGATCTATTCTTGTTAGATGGGAGAATTTTCAATACCACTCCCTCCCCATGACAATGACTTGTTAATTTCTGAATCCCTGCTAAGAAAGACTTCATACATATCAAGAACACTGACAAGAAAAAAAGTTCTTGGCTAGGAAAAGGAGGAAGCAGTGTCCCTATAAATTCCATTCATCGGAAAAAATGCATTATGGTACAGGATGCCATCAACTTGAACAGTGGGGTGATAGGGTGTGTGTGTGTGTAGGTTAAGACCTCATCTGAACCTCTTCAAGCGCAAGCAGTCTAATAAAATCCTTCACTTTTCCTCCACTAGCAGATTGACATACAAAACCCCTACAAAATCCAAGACAACAATTTGCCTTTCATACTCAGTCAGGAAAACCACACATGACAATTCCAACCCTGGCTTTTCCTTTAACAGAAAACTGACACTTGTCAGAAGTCTGAGTCAATGATGTATAGGTGTGGGAACAACAGACGTGGTTCAAAAGAAGGCCCGTGCAAAGAAATACATTCATGATTCGCAGAAAAAAAGAAATCTTTGGAGTACTTGCTAGTATTTCTGAAGTTCAGGTAAACTCAGTGCAGGGATGGGAATGGAATCCCCAGTGCAGAAAGCCCATGCTGATTGCTTACTGTTTGGTCTACATAAAACACAATCTTTATATGCACCTAACAAGTTAATGAGAGCTACAGGGAAGATTCAAAAGTTTAAGGAATCCGAGTTCCAAGAGGTCTATCCATATTCACTGTGGAAGCATAAATCCTGTACTTGGAGGTCATCGACTCATGTTCTTCTGATAACACAATTGTAATGCTTAGGGTAAAAGAAAGGAGTGGAGGTGATTCCTGATGGTTACTCACAGAATACTTCTAGATTTAGAAAGGATAGTTGTGGCAAAGAGACAATGAGAAGCCCATCCCATAGAAGCTGGCACATGCCAGTTTGGTTCAGATTGCCACATACCACAGTCATCAAAAAGCATATGAACCTGGGTGACCTGGCAGAACAGAGTCCCATTGGAGGGCTAGCTTTTATGAAGAACAAGGTCTAAAAGCCACTATGAAGTAAATAAGCCATACCATCTTAAAGTCCTAAAACTGCCTTAAGGAACTGCAAGTCTGTAGGAACAATTTTCAGCTTCTTTGCTACCTTCAGGTCTTGTTTTGGGAAGAGTAATGTACATACCAAATAGCATCTAACATTGGAGAGGATCTATCAAATCCTCTCAAATCAGCTAATGTGCTAAATCAGAAGACCAAGCCATCTTTTGGTGTTCCTGGTGTTTTACTACACCTGCAGGCAGACAAACATCCTCAGGACTGGAAAGTGTAAGGTCTTACACTGGTATTTACTTTCACGTACTACAAACCTCTGGTGCTTCTGGTGTACCAGTATTACAGAAACATGAACTGTGAAAGCTTGAGGCTGAGACAAATGCATACACACTTTAGGAGAGAATGAAGGTGACCTGACGTAGTTATAAACTCACATTTGTAAAGTGCCAACTTTTTCCAATTTTGATGACAGGTCACCATTCTTCACCCTCGATATTTTCCCTGCTGGCAACAGGCTGGCACTTTCAAAGATAAACTGAAGACCTGCCTTGAGAAGGAGTGTTATATGACCATGACAGACACACCAGAAGAAAGCAATGCTTAATGCAACTAAAACTATTTGCAAGCTGATTTTGGTTACCATTTCATTCTCCCCCACTATGGAAGAAATTTCTTCTTTGGCATTTAATGCAGCTTATCAGAAGAATAATTAGCTTCTTGGATTTGCAGATTGTAGTTTGATAGCCATGCCTCAATCAGGAACCTAAGAAGGAAAATCATGGGGCATGCTTTCAAAACAAACGAATGTTCCTGCACTGACCTTTCTGGAAGTGGTATTTTGCTAAGGGGAGCTAATAAGACATTATCCTAATCAGTGAAGATAACAGCACTATAGCTTAGATGAACTTTCTCCATTTTAGTAGGATTTGGTACTTGATTGTCAGGATCAATCTCAACACACCCACTACTGTGGTTGCTCATGTCCCGGAACACTTAGTATAGCAGAATGAAAAAAATATCCTTAAGTTCACAATTTAGTTCCTGCTTCTCCTCTAACAGATACTTGCAGAGCTTTTACTATACTCTTTGTAAAGGGATGGAGCTGTGGGACATCAAGAACACAACGACTTCATGTAAGGAGAAATAAACAGGACCTAAGGCCTCTAAGCCCACTGTACTTTCAGATGCACTGGCACAAACTGAAATGAGGCTTGGAGAAGTGTACAAGCTACACGCTGGCAAAACCTCCAGTAAAAAAGACCCACCCTCCAGCACAGCCACAACAGCATCAGAAAGTCAGGCCTTTGTTGCCAGACTACTGGGAATGCCAGTTCATGTAACTGACAGATATTCCAGGACCTGTCAAGAATGATGCTCAAAACTCCCTGTAGGGAATCGAGGAAGGCGAGGGTTATTACTACTAGCACTCTGAATTCTGGTTACCAAGTGCTACCAAGGAAAGTTAGAACATTCACCAAAGTTTCTGCTAGGATGTCAAGGAAGAACCTAGTGAAGTGTTTCACACAGTAGGTACTATCACCAAGGACATCATCAGATGCCAAGGTTCCTGCAGGGCAGGCTAACAGAGGCTTGAACTTCACTGTCACAGGAATATTTCTAACAAAGATAATTCTGCCTCAAGTGTCTCTCTTTTGATAGTTGCAGGTCAGGGCAAAATAGTCTCCTGCAGAGAAGAAGGGTAAGGAATCCAAGCTCTAGAACAGATCATTCACCTCTCTATTACAGGCATTGATCGCTTGACGAGAAAGTTTTAGTCATTGGCTCAGTACCACTAGCTAATCTCTTAAACTATTTGTGACATCTTTGCAAGAGAAAAGCAAGACCTTCCAAAGAACATATTCAGAAAGACAGCTCAGACTCCCTTTGCTTTTTAATTGCTTTACTGTTTTTTCTGTATACTCTCTCCCAACTTACTTTTAGATAAAAGATAGTATTTGTGTAATATAGATCTGATCCTGTAGGGAGCTATCAAAAGAACTGAAAAGTCCATGTTTTAATGTCCTAGTGTTTTATAATACTAGTTTCTATGCAAACATTTTAATGCAGTTCATGTAAAGAGCCTTGTCAGTCACTATTCTGCCTCTGATAATAACTACTGCTTCAAATACTTTAAGAAAAGCTGTTTGAGTAATTTACAACAGCAAAAAATGTTTAAAGTGTCAACTTTCACTATTATGGAGTCTATGCATTACATATGACAGTCTTAAAATCATCATGACAGAGATCAATTTAAAACAAAATACCTAATTTCTCTTCAGCCCACTGCACTGAGTATTTCTCCCCAAGGTACTATTGATGCTTTAAACTCTTCATCAGAGCTAAAACCTGCCTATAAATGTTACTGGCGGCATTACAGGCTGGGCCAAATGATTGCTACTTCCAAAACAGACAAAATGCCAGCAGACTTGAGTAGCAACTACATGTAGAACCAACTCAATACAACACAATAATAGTAGATTTAGATTTATCATCTAAATGATAATAGAATAGCACAAATTAGCTAAAAACGGAGAATTAAATCACTAACTTTATAAATCTGAGTTACAGCTAAAGTAAATACAATGTTTCTAACCGAGCCCTGTAAGTTAGAAAAAGTTTCCAAAAGTCAGTGAGTTGAAGTTCTATGCATCTGGACAAAGACTCATTTTCCTTTAATCAGACTGATAAGTCAGTTCTAGCACAAAAAAAGTGTGTTCGTCAGAAAAAGTTTGGGTTTTTTTTTAAAAGAACATCTTTCCTACAATCCAAATGGCAATTTGTATTTTTTTCTCTAGCAATATACAAGCAAAAGATGATGCACGAAAATGTTATTCTTCCATATGAAAAATAAATCATACCTCATTTTCCACATGAAGATCAACTTCACCAACACACTGCATAGAACTAAAGAAATTACTGAACTTCCCATTAATTTGCTCAATCAGCTTTTTCAAGGGGTTTAGCCACCTTTCTTTGACCTAGAAGTAGACATATCCATGTAAAACCATTTTTAATAACTGAATTTTCCTTTAGAGATAGCTTTTAAATTCAAAAATATCATAATTACAGAAGCTAACAGCTCAGTTTACACTCAAGACAACTTGGAATGTTACTCTCTATTTCTGTATATACATTCTATTCTAATAAAGACATACTGATATGATACAGTTACCTGTGAAATGTTTTGCTTATAGTTATCCAATTCCTTTTTCTTTTCCTCTAGATACTCTGTCAACTGCTGTATTTCTTCTATCTGCTTATTGTATTCTTCAACAACCTGCCAGAATAAAAAAAACCAAGCAGTCAACAAAATGTTTGCTAATTCTGACCTTGACTGTAAAAATACCACACTGCACTGGTTCTGTTCAAACACAATTATATAGATCATTGCACTGGACACTGAACAAGACACCTTCCTAGCTGTAAAGTAAAGAACTGGATAGCATTGCTTATTTCAGGATACTGCAATTTTTTTTTTTTTTTTAAAGGCACAGAACACACTGTTCTTTCAGAAGAACCTACTTAAAATTCTAATAGATGCAGAATCTGGCATTTACAGCACATTGTTCCTGCTGTCTAGCTTATTATACCAAGAGATCTAGCACAGAGTGGGAAGCGAGTACAGTACAGGTGGAGGGGGAGGAACGGAGGGCGGAGGGAAAGCAGTGAACATACCGAAGCATTCAGGCCTGTGAAACAGGAGGCCCTGGTTTTCTCTTCATTCAGAAAAGCATCAATTTCCTCCAATGTGGTAGGAAGAGCCTGAAAAGCCTACAAGAGAAAGGATGCACATGTTACACAGCAATGCTAATGAAGGACTCAAGTTCGCTAAAAAGAAATTGAATAAGCCATAAAATATTCTACTACTTTTAATCAGGATGTCACACATTCAAAATTTAACACAGGAAGATTCCCTCACAAACTATTCTGGACAAAAAAGGCTGGAAGGGCTACTACATAACAAAGATTCACAATTAATTGCTCCTTAGTTGCCTACCTTGTGCAGGTACGGATGCTTATGGACTTGGTATAAGCCAGGGGCTATGCTAGTTAAGCCATGCAAATACTTCTAGAGGCTGGGAAGACCTCCAGGTAAGTAGGCTGGCCCAGATTTCAGTTCTTTTGCATTGCTCCATCAGAGCAAGATGCTAGAAAAATACGGCCTCTAATTATTTCTGTGAACAAAACACTATGGATTTTAATTGAAATTTCAGATCAAATTTTCACTCCTCTGTGCATAAAACAAAGTGATATAGGATATCCCAGCGCTATTTAAATGTGCTTTAAAAGGGTAAGTGACAATATATGAGTCAACAGTAACAGAAGTAAACATGATCCTTTACTGGTAGCCTTCCAATAAAAAATATGTAATATTCTTTGCTGGAGAAGTTAGAATGGTGTACAACATCCGAAATTTAAGAGACATGTGGAGATTTGTTTTTGTACATACAGTTTGAAATTCTTTTGGAAGACGTTGATCCGGACTGAGTTTGCAGACCTGTTGAGCTTTTTTCAGCAATTCCTTGCAGTTCTCTGTAAGAAGTCGCTTCCTCTCATCCAGTTCACAAAATCGTTGCTGTGAGAAAAGATAGTAAAGATATTAAAATACACTTTTTTTTTTTTAACTTTATTATAAATTTCCAGAGGTGATACTAGCAGACTGGCAACAAACAGCATCCGAATCAGGGAATGTAGGTAAAATCTGACTGCTTAAAGATCGAAAAATCTTTGTTTCGACACACAGAACTCATTCTGCCTCTCTGCTCAGAGTCAACAGATGCCAAAGTAAACTGATCAAAAGCCTGTTTTTTTAATATAGCTAAATTTATTTTCTCTCAACTAGAGGACTGTGTACGTAGATTCAATATATGCCTCAAAATAGGCTATTTTACAGGAAATCTCCTATAAGCCAAAACACAACTACTGTGAAACTTCTTTTTTATTAGCTCCCATTTAACTGTATTTATCTGCTTAGGAGAACATGGTGGACATGATGTACACCAAATGGTATTTTAGCTGAAATTTTACAGAGTAAACATAATTATACTATCAGAAGTACTTTCTTTGCTGTTTCATATCCTACCTCTGTAATACAGCCAGCAAAATACAAAATGGAAACACACATGATTTTTAAACTAGTGCTGAAAAATAAGTGAAAAGCAGGTACCATTTCTGGTTTTGAACACTGGTCTCAAGGCTAAACTATTTGGAACTTACTACAGGTAAGTGGCCAGCCCAGCCCTGTGACTTTCACAATACAATGTTACCACAACCATAATTAAAATACAATACACAAAATATGATACCTTCATGAAACACCAAGTTAAAGATTATCTCAAATAAGCATTGTTCAGGCAAAAAACTTGGGAAGCCTTAAGTATCTCCTCCCCTCTGCTCCCAGAAATCTCACTCACCTATCTCTATATGCATGGTTCCTACCACAGGCCTGCTGCTTCCAAATGCTGAGCAGCAGTGCTTGGGAGTGACGGCTTGCTGCTATCTCCTGGCTCAGGTAAGCACCCAACTGCAGATAGCTGGGAACTGCCAACCACTTAGAAGTGAAAGGAGTACATACTAAGATACTGGAGCTTTTAATCCAAGTTATTTTACTACAATATATCTGCAATATATCATTCTAACAGACATTACACCATGGGAATACACCGTTTTCATTTCTTTTAGAGGCACAAAATTCTAACTCAAAATCCATACGCACAGTATTTTGCTTCAGAACTTTCTTCTGACAGTTTGGGAAATTTAATTATGTTCCTACATTTGGGAGAGCTTTATCTTCTCAGTTTTTGTTGTTGTGTATTTCAGTTAAATATGGGAGCCCTCCAGTGGCACAAAAATTTTGAAGTGTTCATTTGGAGATTATACAGTTAGATAAATGTTTGTTCTACATTTTTAAAATACAGGACACAGACACTGATAGCAACTCGCATTACTTTCTGGCAATTTAATTAATCTTTATTTACTAAATACCACAGAAGCAGTAGTAACAGATACAATCATGAGTGATCATCAGTGGAGTTCTCACACTCACTCAAGAATTAGGGCTGCCATTCTCTACAGAGTATATCAACTCAAAAATCCTGTTTTTCCTTCCCTCCACCAAGTACTAGGAAATAGATTTTGCATTAGAGGTAAGCATTTCACAATCTTCACAAACACACTGTAAAGATATTTTTCTACACTGTGTCGATGTTTTCAGAAGGGGGGGGGAAAGGACTTTTTTAGATTTTATTTTATCCCTCCCCCCCTTCATAAAGTCTATTGTAGAGAAGGAGGGAAATGTCACATGGGGGCAAGAAGGACTGGCGTTACAGCTATACAGATAAAACAGCAGTAAGTGGAGGATGGCCCTCCTTTTGGTTACAGCCAAGATCTTAGTCATTCTGAATTAGCACAAATAAAACTGTGCACCACAATGCTTATATTGCATTACGTATCTGTGTATGCCCTGTAATACATTCAATAAACAATTTTTTAGGAACATTTTAGAAAGTTCTAAATTAAAACTGGACTGTATTTTGGATCTGAGAAATTTAAAAGCCAACTGGCTTCACCTGAAATATATGTGACCTCATGATAATGAAGGCAAAAGATCCAGCAAAAGGCAACACACCTGTACTTTTTTATACAAGAAACATGACTTTTATACTTATGTGTTTGACCATTTCCAGAGCCAAAGTCAATTATGAATCATCTGAAGTGGGGAACTGCAGCTCTCAATGGTACATAAAGCTCCCACCCAAAAACCTGCAGAGCTGCATGAAGCAGGATTTTAAGCTGATCTCTAGGCACTGAAAATCTGAAATAGATTCAATGTTGAATATGCCTGACCCAAGACTAAGGAAAGTAAAATTCTTCAGGGTGTGAAAAGGAAAATACATGTTTGGGCAGAGGAAAACCTCAGCATTCAGCAAGAAGACTGGGAAGCAATAGACATTTGATGTGGTTATGAAGCACGCACTAGAATAAATGCACTGACAGTTCAACAAAAAGGTTAAGTCTCAATTTTCATTCAGCTTTACCAGTTGATTGTCATGGCCACATGCTAAATAAAAGTTAGATAAATATAAATATATGATAATACACAAGTTTTGACTCCTTCTCCCTCCTATATATTCAAAAGTGCATGGCAATGTTAAGGTTCCTGTTGATTTCTTGAAGATGCCTCAATAAAACCATCTAGATAAAAAAGTAACTCTAAGTAGAAGGAAATTACTGTTTTGAACACAGATGCTACCATGAAAAATCATAGCCTAGACAGAGCTTTAAATTCGTTTCAGCCAACGGCATAAGAACCAACTTGGAAAGAGCTTTATCTGGGAAAGTTCCGTACTAGTGCAGGGCTGCAATTACAGCTTCCTGAAAGGCATCTACCAAACAGGAGAAACCATTTATATTCTATATGCACAAGCAGTTTGTATTCTGTCGTACTCATCAGTATTGCAACTGGTTTTGTGCAAAATAAGAAGCTGGTTAAAGAAAATACAGTTACCATTAGCCAATGTTTTCTCATGAATTAGTGTTTGGATGCATGCTTGGTGACAGCATTTAATTATTTGAAGTTTGGAAATTTATACATAAAAAACCAATCTACATTTTCTTAAAACTTGGGTTAAGGAGCAAATGCTATGGTGTACATATTGAGTATTAATACCAATTATTTAAACAAATTTACACCAAATGAACCTGAAAATTAACAAGCTATCAAAGCAAGACAATCAGGCAAGACTCTTTGAAACAACCATCATAAACATGCAGGCAACTGTGCCAATTATCTAATGAGCAGATGGGGCTAACAATCCTCCCTAATGTTCAGTATGGGTCACAAACACATTTGCTTCTTAGGCTCATTAAATAAATTAAATACAAGGAGTTGTCAAAATAACACTAAGGTTCCCACTTGAACTGCAATGACAAAACACAAATCCCAGAAATCTGTTGTTGCTAGCTTGACTTGTTCGAAAACATGTACTTTTTTGGCCTTTCCACCTAAGTGATTAAACCCCCCACACACCATAAAGCAACAAACATGCTGCTGTCTCCACAGTATCCCAGTGCCAAGACCTCACAAAAGGAACACACGTGATCTTCTCTTAGATGTACTAAGTGGGGTTTGTGTTTGCTTCAAATCTTAATCAGATACTTACTCAGGTATTATAAAAACTCAAGATTGCTTGACAAATAAACACCATGAGTAAGCACTAAGTATTAACAAAGTTTTGCAGCTTCTTCAGCTGACACCCACCATTCCAATTTTAACAAATGCATCACAACTAGCATATGACCCACAAAAATGTCTGATGATTAAATAGAGAATTAATGGTCCCATAATTGTAACATTTAGGCTCCAATTTAGTTCACAACACAGCTTTTGTACAACATACTTATTTCTATTCCTGTTTGGCTTCCTCCTTTTTTGCAGGTTTATTTATTTTATAAAAACGTGCAGTAACTGTGCAAGACTTCCTTGAAGTGTTGCAATGGCATCCTCACAGGCAGCTTTGGAGCAAGACTACCTTAACACAGTACTGCTGTAGAAAAAAATTTATCACAGCCAAAGTCACCAAGTTAGAGGGAAGGGCCAATTTAAAGATACTATTTCAAATTAGAGATGAAGCTGAGAAATACGGAGTCTTCCCCATGAAAGTGCATCTCTTAAGGCTGAAAATAAGAAATAACACTGAGTGTACAACATACATCATTCACAGGGCAATACAGGAAAGAGGACTTCTAAAAAGCAGGCTAAGGACTTAATTCAAAGATTCAACATCCAGTAGTATATGGGGAAATGTGGCTTTGGACTTCCATGTACGTGAAAACTTAAGATGTACTTGAATACTCAGAATAGTTTTCCTCTGGAGCAGTTAAACTTCTCAAAATTCTACTCACTGATTTTATGGGGGTTTTTTGCTGTGTAGTCACTGATTACTGATTTTACGGGTTTTTTTTCTGTTTTAATGTTCCTAGAACCAATCAGCCAAAATGTAAGCTCTGATATGATTCCCTCTACTTATGTGGTTGAATGTACCCCAGTAATGACTAATAGGACCTCAGCTAACGCAAACACATCTTCACTAGGGAAGGAAGCAATTTGTGTTTAACCAAGAATTATCAGAACATTTACCTTACAAGTCCTCTCTACTGATCTGATCAGACCTATGCACCTACCTATGCACCAGCCCAAGCTACTCTCTAAATGATGACGAAGATGGGGACAGAGAGAACTAAAAACATTAAATAAATTTCCCAGTGATGATACACGCTACTCATATGAGGTTCACAGCTTTCTAATACATTCTTACTCCTTACTGAGCTCCAGCAATGAAGTGATTTGCACTGGATTTTGATAAAGTCTGAATAACAGCTGCATCATGTGAGAGAACTGATGAAATAGTGATTTTCCAAGTACCATGCTGGACTTGCCTCTGTCTTCAAGTTACTTTTTGCTCCTCTTAGGAGGTTCTCCTCTTCCTAATTTTCTGCAAGTGATGACACGTATAACCTCAAGTGGTTTTCTGAGTACATGCCAAGGCCATTCTTTTTGGAAGCGCATATCCATCCAAAATAACTATCACCTACCTTTTGAACTGCTTTCCAATTTAACAGCATTTTTTTTTTTGTGGATCAGATTGAATTAGCAGTAGGTTATAGTTAACCTAACTCTTGCAAGATAAGGAAAAAACTTCCCATCCTCTACTTAGACAGTTTTTTCCCTAGTACATCGAAAGACCGTACTACTACACAAATATAAAAATTGAGTTCTATGCACCAATCCATGAGAGGTCACAGCATCCTCTGCTCTTTGAAAAGAGTACTTCTCTTTGGAACTAATCTCTCTAAGACTGCCTTTTAACCTGAACACAGCATAGCTTCCTAATATGATCAATACAAAGACCATTTATCTTCCTTTCTGTCCCCCCAAAAAGGCATTTAATTACAGTAGGAGGAAATAAGCTATGAAAGAAAGGTAAAACAACTCTGCTCTACTCTGACACAGTACTTTCTGGTTCACCTTGAGCTTGCATCTCCCATGTGAGTTGGGGCTATTTGTTTGTGACAGACTCAGAAGAAAAACAATACTTCCAAATAACAGCTAGCCTTTTTACACACACCATGCATTATAATAAAAAGATCCAGAACACGATGACTGTTCAGCACATTTTCACAGAAGCTTAGCTGTCTTAATTGAGGAAGGCAAAGCTCCTATTCAGCTTTAAATGAAGAGGCTGAAGTCAAACTACAGAAATCAAGGCTAAATATTTAGTAGTACCAATATCCACTTCTAAACAAGACACAGAAGCATCCTTTTCTACACCATAAAGGCTTCCACAGAACATGTTTTCATAGTAGATATCCCAGTATTCATAGCAATGGTTACCTCTGCAGCTCTCAGCTGTACACTTCCTTCATTACACTCTGATTCTAGTCTGTTCTTCTCAGCAGCCACTGTAGTGCTCTGAAGAACCAAATCTGCTTTGAGGATGTTCAGCGATATGCAATTCTACATAGGAAAACAGAAAAATGTTATTTTTTTCCACAAGAGGCTCAGAACTGATATAATGACTATCAGGCTTTAGAAACTATCCATTTTTTAGTCATAGAACACAATCTCACACCATGTTCAGCTCTTCAACACTGCCGTCTGTCAAACTAAATGAAAAAGAAAGGTGACTTACTGGTGACCCAAACTCTTCAAGATGTATAGTCCCCATGTACTTTTAATCTGTAAACATATAAATATCACTTGCAACCAAACCATTTTACACCAAAAAAGCACATTCTCTTTCCCTACAGCATATACTCATGCGTGAAATGTAAGAAAAGACAAAGCCATCTGAATTCTTTCTTGGAAACAGAATGAAACAGGTAGATTTTGGTGGACTACTTAAGTCACACACAGAGATGGAAAAAGGTCAAAAAATAAACACATTAAGATATATGCCTCTCTCACTCACAATGCAAGATGACTGACCGGATGTACAGTGACTCTGGTGTCTTGTGTCTTAACTGGAACAGCATATGACAACAGAAGGAGGCTCCATTTTGGAAGTTTCATAACAGGTTTTAGTGATCCCCAGAACCTGGTTTGACAACTTTGACATTAAAGTGGTTGCTTCTTTATATGAGTCAGCCTCAGGAATGGTCTTGAGGCTTCAAAATCAGCAATATATTCTTGACTGTGCAAAGCGTAGCTTCAAACCTCGAATTATGGGGCACTGAGAACAACAGTTGACCTTTTTTTTTTTTTTGTGATGGTCATATAAATACAAATGAATCCTCTCTCTTAATGAAAGGGAGGACAAGGTTCCAACTGTAGACCTAGAGGACCTACGGGATGAAGTTTTGAGATCATAACAGTGAGCCAAGGTCTGAGATCTTTACTATTGTCATTTCAACACAAAGTTTCTACAGTGTCAACTTGGACATACAATAAGTTTATTTGTTTCCAACCCATTTAAACAGTTTTAAAACAATTATTAGAGAAGTAGACTGAAAAAAAAAAAAGTCATAACGAAAGGAGATGAAAAATGGAAGCAGTTAAGATTATTCAAAGACAACAGCACAAAGAGAACTACATGCAAAAGCAGTGCCAGAATCTGAAACAGTGGCACAAAGCTGGTTCTGTCAAGTGGTTGTAAAGTATTGATGTGTACTAGGTATGTGCCAGGTATGCTCTGCCTTGTGTATTTGTGTAAATATACATGCAGCCTGTCACTCTAGTTGACTGTTCTATACAAGCCCCAGAACTCTTAAAAAAGTAGATCATATTGCCACCACGCAAACACATACAAATCCTATATATGTTTTAAATTTCCTTTTGTGGCAGGAGTATTTCTGAAACATATGACTGCCTAATTTTTTATCACTTTAATAGCCTACAGCTAGTATAAGTACAAAACCTATTGAAGAAAGCACATAGACTGCCATGAACTTGGAAGCATTCATGACGTTTTGTTTCAGGATGACCAGAAATGTATGGATTTCAACAATTTTGATAAAACATATAATGAAACATCCTTCTTGTATCTGACTGTCTTCCTCTCTTCAGTATGTACTAGCATATATTTCCTACAGCACACAAAGTGTGAAAATTAAGCTGATACATAACTGAAATAAATCCCTTTTGTAATCAATAACTATTTAAGGCAAATACTATCCATCCTCCCCTACACCCCTGGTATACTGAGAAATAGACAGTATGTGTCAAATCTGTTTTCCTATGCTGGGTGAAAAAGAGATTAAGACACTCCTTCAGGCAGGTCATACAGCAGTCAGTAAACAATTTCGGCTGCACTTTACAACTGCAACACACTTGGACAGTTTACATAGTGGGAAATGGGCATCAAATACAAAAATCAAAAGCATATTCTAGAAATTCCTGTTTTAAATACAGAGCATTTGTACAAGTTTTGAGAAGAATTACTTTTCAGTACTGTTATTACCTGCACAAGTTCTGTAAAGTAATCTACAGCCTAAGCAACCCTTTTAAGATGGCAGGTGTCTTCTGCCATTCTTTGGCATTTTCAAAATTGCTTTGGCTAATTGACCAAAAGGTGATGTCTGAAACACTCCAACTGTTGCAGTCCATGCCTATCAACAAACAGAAACAGCCCACACACTTGGAACGGTTTTTTCTTTACTTATTATATAAATACCAGCAACTGAAATGTACTGAAATCAGCCTCACTTCAAAGGTACTACCCAACTCTTCTCAGGGGTAAGCAAGAACACATTTCAACATTAGTAAGGCATGGCAAAGGAACAACATACACGCTCAAAGTGGTTGCAAGAACGACACCATTTCTTGATGACTGCAAAAGCACAAGCAGATTCCCTTGGAACTAAAAGTAACTGTTTCTTGTTTCTTAGTTATTAAAAAAAAAACCCTAAGCAAATTCACTTTGTGGCAGCTCCCATTATTAGGGCTTACAGGCTAAGCTAAAGCAATAATTAAGTCCAGACTGTTTTCTTCTTTTTTGATTTAAAGAAAACCTCATGACATTGGAGCCTGAGAGTTGAGTACCTCTCCCATCCTAGCCCTCTTCCACAAGCACAGATCCTTACAGTTTCAGGCCAATTTTTCACATGACTAACGACTACTTTCTTTTTTCAATAAAACAACAACAAAAAAAGGGTGAATATGAACTAGGCTGGAAGCAACAGTTCACAGAATTATGTGCTATTCTGAAAATGTACAGGCTGAAATGGTTACAGAGTTCATTCCTAGTTCATTCCTGCATTTACTGAATGAGACCATGGGTTATATGACTTCAGTCACTGAGAGTCTAAATCAATGCAAGCAAATGATCTACAAATCAAATCAACGACAGATGAACAAGTTCAAGTTCATAAAAGCTTCAAAAGATGTTTACTCTGAAGCAAGTTAGCTCGTAAATATTTACAGTAACACATCCAAATATCGCATACCTCCTACTTAAGTTACAAGAATGGGACTTTTCACAATAGTGTAACCACACAAGTTAAAAATACATACCTTTATGTGATGCATTAGTTCAGTAACAAGCCTTGCTTTTTGGGTATTTATTTCTTTGATCTTTACATTTGCCTGTTGATATTCATCCTCTAGGCTGATAGCATCTTCTTCCAGCTGTCTTAAACTATGGGGGGAATCAATATTTGATTAATTTTAATTAGAAATAAATTGTACAAAAATTCTTAATCTTGGTGATGAACCAACAGTTAGCAAGAATAGGAATTTGTATACTTAAACATTCTGAACATTAGAGGCATTCCCCATCTATGCATTTTAAACCTAAGAAATTCAAAAGACAAAGAAGTCATAATTAAAGAAACTTTCATTTTGGCTACTAAGAGCACCACTCAGCAACGATACTCCTTTACTGGTGTACATTTCAGATTTAAAAAAAAAAAAATCAGCGTAAGAATTGACATTTTTCTTCTGCTGCTAGTTCCATGCAACAATACAACACAGGAGAGTTCAGCAGGTTTGCTTAACTCTTTTTATGTGTACTAGTAAAAAAACCTGTGTCCTCAACCTTCATATGAAATAATCACGATGTTTAGTGAGCTGCAAAGCATTTGGAGATCTTAAAAAATGGCCAAACAGGCCAAGAGGATGATCCAGGAAACTAGAAACCAACAATTCTTACTTTGATCCCTGGGAAAGTTGTGGAGCAAGTCCCCTCAGAACATAATTCTAGGGGCATAAGGGAAAAGGTGATAAGGAAGAATTACCAAACATTTACCAAGGGTACATCATACCTGATGAACCTAATCATAAAACAACTGGATGACAGGAGATCAGGTTGCCATTTACCTCAAGCTCACCTGCACACCCAAAAAGGAGAGACAATAGCAAGTGGGGGAAGCCCAAATAATACCCTACCCCAGCCACCCCCAGGCCCATCACAGGAGCCATCAGCCCATGAAATGCCCATCTCCACAAGCCCAGAGCGGCATAGGGGCACACTAGCAGGCAGGAACCCAAATTAAGCACGCAGAGGAAGGGACACCCTGTCCCAGGACAGCCTTAGCATCAGTGTCCAGGTGTGAAACCCAACAAGGGAAGTCACCACCACATCGCCCTCTGGACTGAGGAGTGCTGTTCCCTGGGGGTATAGGAGACATTACATGATGCAGCAGAAAAGCATTTTGTGACTGTGCAGGACTTACTATTGGATATTCAGGAGAGAAAAATGCAGGGAAAGGGAGGGATCTAGATGACTCGGAGACGAACAAGTGTGGGAAAATGGAGGGATATGGGGATAAAAGGGACAATTACATGTAAATAGCTGGCTGGTCAATACAGTTGTCCAGCCATGCCCAGTTGGCACACTCTCTTCTTAATTCCATTTTTCACTTTTTTCCTAGGTGAGGGACTCTGTTCAGTATTCATGTGTGTGTATGGGAGTCTGAGTGCAAGCAGCTATAGTCAGATCACAAGTCAGAGGACAGGGCCTGCCATTGTGGTGCCAGCAACTGGAGACCAGAGTGAGTAGACTTAAGTGACAGCCACTAGAGTGGGACCACAGGTCAGTGGCCAAGAGTCCATGGTGCCAGCATCTGGTACAAGTGCAGGTACATGTTTGATCCCCAGCCAAGACCAAGACAGACTAGCTGGCAAGTAGGTAAAGAGGCCTGGGAACCAAGGGGGTATGTGTGTCACTAACAGTGAGACCACAGGAAGAGATGGCTATTGGAGGGACCAGGGTAGTCCAGCCTGGCTGCCAGAAACCATGAGATCTGCTGTATCTAGGGGTAAGACCTGCTGGCATGTGTATGTATTTAAGGGTAAGATGACAGGGGTACTGGCTACTGGGGGGGGTCTAAGGGAGTCATGGCTACCTCTGCACATTTGTATGCCTCTGTGTCTCTGAAAGCAAGACCACAGAGTTAACTATTGGGAGACCAGGGACTCCCAGCCAGTTCTGCATGTGCAAGCACATGCGTGAGTGAGGCAGCCTGTACGGGCAACAGGAGGAGGGCTGCAGCCTTGGCAGTTTGCATATCCAAGTACCAGCAAATGGGGAGACTGAGGTCCAGCAGCAGCTACTGCATAGACTCAGTGTCTGGACCCAGCTGCTGATGGGATCCACATTGCCTCTATATATGCATAGGTTTCACTAAGGGAGCCCCATCCCCTAGGAAGAGTAGGAACATGATGAGGGCACTCATGCTGTGTTTGTCCAATTGCCCTGTGTGTCCATCTGCGCTGTATGTGAATATGTACATACGTGCTGTTTAGACATGTTCACCCAGAGCACATTTACTGGGTAGACAGGCTCAGCATCACCACTGGTTGCACTTGGGAGCATTAAGTTGCATCAGCCCCACCTTCCTCTCAGGCTGCTAGATCCACACTCATTCCCCTAACTTTCTTAATGCTGTCTCCCACAATATTGTTGTACTCAAGTTGGAAGACTACAGTCTGGATGGATGGAAGACTACATAGCTAAAAAAAAAAGTGGTTGGATGGTCAGGCTCAGAGGGTCATGATTAGTCTGTTGTATCCTGCCTGGAGGCCAGTATCAAGTGGCGTCCCACAGGATTAAGTTCTGGGACCTGTCCTGTTTAACATCCCCGCCAGTGACACGGAGGAGCAGACAGAGGGCGCTCTCAAGTTTTCAGACAACACTAAACTGGGGGGTGCAACAGGCCTGCTGATCTGAGGGGTCTGCTGAGGCTGGAGGCAGGGGTCCACAGAAGACTCATGAGATTCAGCAGTAACATATGCTGAGTTCTGCCCTTGGGAAGAAAGTGGCTCTGGCAGTGATACAGGCTTGGAAGAAGGATACTGCCTGCAGAGAAGCTCTGCAGGGAATGACCTGAGGTATTGGTGGACAATAAGCTAAGCATAAGCCATCAGCACGCCCTGGCAGCAATAAGGTCCCCCAGCATCCTTGGCTGTATGAATGGAAGCACAGGCAGGTAGAGAGTGATTACTCTTCTTTGTTCAGCACTGCACCCAGCTATGCCTCCTGCACCAAACATCAACAAACTGGAACAAACTTGAAAAGCAAACAAGATAGTCAGGGGCTACAGCACAGGCCCTGCAAGGACAGGATGAGGGTGCTCAGCTTGCTCTCCCTAGACAAGAGACAGCTTCAGTACACCTAACAGCAAGCCCCCACTATTCTTCCCACAAGGAAACCACTGACAGGATGAAACCAGGCTCTTGTAAGAGGTGCATAGTAGAAGGACGACAGACAGTGGACATAAGTTGAAACAAGAAAAATCCAGACTAGATGTCAATAGAAACCTTTTCCCCATAAGGACAGTCCAACCATGGAACAGGATGTCCAAACAAGTTGTGCAGTCTCTATGGAGACTTTCAAGATGCAGTGGGATACAGGCCTGAAAACCTGGTCTGAATTCAGTGTTCACCTTCCTCGGAGAACATGGCTGGACTACAGACTACACGAAGTCCCTTCCAACCTAAGGGATTCTGTCACTGTGTATTACTTTCAAAATTATATCTAGCTTTATTCAGATAGTCATATCAATTAGAAACATGAATATTTGAAAATAGTTATAGTCACTGCAAGGATTATTTACATAATTTCTATCTCTACAGAAAGACACTAATTTTTTTGTATAATGTGGATAACAGCCTTGTCTGTAGTTGTGTTAGGATTCTTACCCCTATTCAAAATTAAAAGAGTGTAATTATTTTTTCAAAGGGAAGGATTTAATCAATATTTGTTTAGGTAAAGGGTCCACCTCCTGCCTTCAAACTGTATTCTGTATTCTAGTAAAACACCATGACAATACATGTATCCCTAACAAGAAACCTGAGAGCAATACTTGGCTTTGGGGCTAAGCTCACATCCACACTGTTTAAAGCTGCTTCTTTTCAAGCAAACTGGACACTTGAGACTATACAGCAGTTGATTCTGGTCCCTCTAACATCCCTGCAGCCCTATTTTTCTTTTTTTTTTCCCCCCTCTCAACACTCTTTTCAGTTTAATGTACCATAAGTAATGCAGAAGTGACTGAGCAGCTGCGTGGTGTTTAGTTGCTGGCTGGGGTTAAACCACAACACATGCCCAGGTTCTCCGTTATGACAAAGCAGTAACAGAAGAGCTAATTGCAGAGGCCCACAAACCCAGAAAATACATTAAGACAAATACTGTGGACAGTCAGGGTCCAACTCAATCCCTGACATGCTTACTTAGTACCATTTATGTCTATTATGGTATTAACTAGATAAGTGCTACCAAGACAGAAGACGATGGTAATATTTGAGTAAATGAGTGCAATGACCTCTCACTGGAATCCTACGAATTTTTTACATTGTTACATCGTTTCTCAATTACTGTCTTAATCTCCATTTCTAAACACCTTCTTTGTCTTGATTATCACCTGTGTCTGATGCTCAACTACTGGTTGCTTTGTAAGTGTAAAAGCACACTGCAGTAAGAGGAAGCTGAAATACCTTTGTTACTAAAATTGTTCAAGTTTTATAGATAATATGGCTTGTTTCCTACCTATCATACTTCACACCAATTTTTGATTCCAACTGTCTCCTCCTGTTTCCTCTCTCTAAAAGCTCCTTCTTCTGTTGCCTGAGCTCATTGTCTCTGTGTTCCAGATGTTTCTGTGTCTCAAACAATGTAGTCAAATGCATATCCAATGACTTTAGTGTGTTATTAATGTCCTGAAATAAAAGAAAACACACCACTAGCATTATTACTACAAACATACCATACTAACGCATGCAAGTAGGCTATGCTTATTGCACAATAAAATTGGTAGTAGCTCACAACATATGCAGCACAGAAATAAATTCCTACCTGTTGCTCGTTTTCCAACTGCCTTCTTTCATCTGTATCCACTGAACTAGTGAGGAACTGTGCTTCTCTCAGGGATGTGTTGGTAGTGAAGGTTAGGTTTGTATAAGCAGATACTTTAACAATGTATTTTTCTTCTGCTGTGTATATTTGCCTAAGTTTGGTTTCTTGTATGACCTAAAAACCACACAAAAATATTAATCTGACAAAAGCATTACTTAAGGCAACATTTTTCAGAACAAGGAATAAACTAGCTAAAACCAACAGTAAAGAACTTCGGCTTATGCAAGACTCTGACTTGTTAACAAGCCTTTGCAAAAAGATGATGCTACGTTTAATGCACTATTATACTTATAATTCAGACCGGTCAGCAAAGAACTGTTAAAATACTGTCAAACACAGTATGTTACCATCACCAGTTAAACAAGTTCTGATTACTCTGATATTACAGATAGACGCTGGAAAAGCCTGTTAACATTTGTACTGCATCATGAACAAGGATTGTACTGGCTGTAGATGCATAACATGCAAATGCAGCCTGTGTACCAAAGAACCCAAAGTGCTTAAGAAATTAACAGATGAAACCATAAGGTGAGCTGTAATGCATAAACTTCAGTGAACCAAATGTATCTGTAGGAAAAAAAGAAGAGGCATTATAATACTAGAGTTACTATTTTTAAATGACTTATGTAAAAAAGGATATTATAAATAACCAAAGATTTACCATAATGCAAGGTAGAATAGTACTTCAAAAGGATATAAAATGTTAAGTAAATGAGGAACAGCAAAAAACCTCCACAGGACAACGTAAATTTGACTAAAGATTTTTTCAGTTTACATACACAGCACCAGCAATATTGTTGATTTCATTCCTGGACACTGAAAACCTTTACAGCTTTACAGCTCAGACTGTGGCTGATGACATTTCCATCCTAGTCCTCCCACCACATGCTCAGCTCTATGAAACAGGTCTCCTTTAAAAGTAAAGATTTCTCTGGCGTATGTGAAACGAAATGTTGCAAACAATGCATTTCTCAATGAAAAATAATAAAAACAAAGAAAACTCTACACAACTGAACTGAGAAAGTGCCATGTGCAACACATTCAGAATAGTGGCTCATCTTTGCCCCTAGACCAGTGATTTTTCACTTGCTGCCCACAGAGCTCTGGAAAGGAGGGAGTACCTAAGGACTAATTCTGACTGGTTTACAAAAATGTAACTCAAAGACCTATTATATAGGTAATCTGCTTCATCAGGCAATAACAAAATGGTGGAGGAATTGCAGTTTAAAGAAAATAATTCTTAGAAAAAACATTAAGAGAAGAGCTTTTCATCTAGGACTCCCTCCACTTTTACTTTCCTCTTTCTCATTCTTCAGAGCCTCAGAAACATAGAAAATAGGAAGGACCAACAGCTATCCCAATAAAACAGGAATGGTTCTCAATTCACAGAGCCTGTTCCCCAAGTTTCTCAAAAAAACAATTCTTATGGTTCTCAGAGAGCCCAAAGTACTCTTCCAAATTCAAAGAAGAGTTCACTCTCTGTACAAGATAGACAACAGCTGTCCAGCATAGACAGAAAAGTGAAAAAGGATTTAAGTTGAAAATTGTCATTTGTGTTACCCATTATAATCCAGCAATGATAGGCTTGCAAAAACCCATGAAAGACTAAGGTAGGAAGGTTACTGCTAGTGGGAGCTCTCAGCCTATTCCTAAGAATCCAAAAGGTTTATATACTATTTACCACATTAATTCTGACTGAAGCTATACAGCTGTATTTGCCAGAAACTGAACATCTTAACGTAATTAAAAAAAAAAAAGCAGCTTCTAATTGTTGCTTTAAATATGACAGGTCAGCATTGTCATGTACTACTAACTGTTTGATTACAATTTTGCCCAGAATATCTCGGGCGCTTAAAGTAGAAGTTTTATTATAATAAAACAACTTCATATAACTGACTTGGAACAGTATGCAGGTGAAAGATACATTTAACTTTCTGTGAAGTACTGCACTAGACTGACTGGATTTGTTAAAATGTCTTGCAATATGTTTGTGTATAATTAATAGTTCTCACTTCTAAAGGCCAAATAAAAGGCTAAAGCAATTTTTTGTTTTCTCCACATGAACTTGCCAAAGAATTTCTGAAATAAAACTCAGGTGTGTTTGTGCAATTTAGGACATCTCACCCTTTCAATCATGTTTCTGGTCTTCTCTGTTCCCACAGGCACATCATGAACATGGTACTGGGAGCAAAGATAACTCATCACAGGATGAGGAGCATCAAATAACTCTCGTAAATATGAGAAAAATCCGTATCGGCTGAAGAGGAGAAAAAAAACATGCATCAGAAATAAAATTTGGCAGGTAAGCAAGCTGAAGTTACTGAAGAGTCAGAAAGAAAACCTGCTAACCCAGAACAAACTTGATGAAAATTTTATTTTCATAGAAAATTCTAATATATAGCAACAACACCAAAACATTGTATTTAAAACCATTCCCCACTGATATAATCTGATACATACTGCAATTCTTCAATAGGTCTCGAAGGGAGGCTTTCAGCACGTGATTCAGCAGGTGCACATACAGCATTCACTCTTAGTTTCTGATGATCACGCATCTAAATATAGATTATTTGGTAAAAAAGAGCAGAAAAATTCACTAGATGAAAATCAAGTATTTATTCTTGGTTCACAGAATTAGAATTATTTTAAACTGACAACCTCTGAAGAAACCCACAAAAATCCACTCTGGCTCAGGCATGACTGAGTTCTCTAAAAGCCAAGCTCAGGTAATGTCTCTCCATGAAAACACCATGCATTAGAGAAAATAAAAGCAAAGAAAGAAATCCAGAGCCAGGTGCTCATCTAAATAGCAGAGCTAGATGTAACAAGAAAGCCTCTTCTTTCAGG